>NW_008796051.1:3587565-3600341 GCF_000699145.1 Aptenodytes forsteri | reverse complement strand
CTCATCTCTAGTGAGCCTGGTTTTATCCCCTTCCCCCTTCGAACCTAGTTTAAAGCCCTCTCAATGAGCCCCACCAATTCATGAGCAATGATCCTTTTCCCCCTGTGAGACAGCCGGACTCCATCTGCCGCCAGCAGGCCCGGTGCCGTGCAAACCTCCCCATGATCAAAAAAGCCAAAATTCCTCCGATGGCACCAGCCCCTGAGCCACGTGTTGATCAGGTGTGTTTTCCTGTTCCTTTCAGTATCCTTCCCTGCCACTGTAGGGATAGAGGAAAACACTACCTGTGCTCCCGATCCTTCAACCAGTCGCCCCAGTGCCCTGAAGTCCCTTTTGATCACTGCAGGACTTCTCTCTGCAACCTCATCACTGCCAGCCTGTATAACCAATAGTGGGTAGTAGTCGGAAGACCGTACCAGGCCAGGGAGCTTCCTAGTGATGTCTCTGACCCGGTCCCCAGGGAGGCAGCAGACTTATTCTATATTCTAATCATATTGAAATTTTTGTAGCAGTTGTGGAGGAGGAGGGGGGAAAGAGGACATTTTTGCATGAGCAACTGTTTATTTCAGCCATTTCCTTAAATGCTAGCTTTTAAATGAAGCTAGAGTTGAACTAAAGGAATTAAAATTACCATATTGTCTTTGTTTTAGATTACAGTGGTAGATACACTGTATCACTTGAGGATGGTAAAGTGTTTGATAGAAGCACTTAAAAGCAGAGGATAAAAATATTATTTAAGTTAAAGTTTTATTGGCTATAGCATAGAAGAAAATGCTAATCACAGAATTGAAATGACAGTGTACAGTCTAATGTAAGACAGTAGATCATTTAACAGAGACAAAGGGAAAAAACTCTTCCTTTTTTCAAGGAGTTAATACAGCTGAATAATTTCTCAGTAACAGAGTTGATTAGACCCAAGAATATGATATAAGAATGTATTCAGACAGCACATATAAGTGAAGCCAGACAGAGCATGTTTTTCTATGATGCCTGCGACAATCAGACACTCCAAACTAAATACTTGATGACAGCTTCAGCTGTGTGGACAAACCTCAGCTACTGGTTTGTGAGTTACCAGTATGATCCCAAGTAGCTCGATGATTTGATGTGCTGGAATTCCAGTAGCAGTGCCGACAGTATTGTAATACCGCTGTCTTCCTTGACCACAGAGACACGTCTGTCCTGTTAAACCAGATGATAACAGAAATGTGGGTTGTTGAGTTCTTTGGTGGTTTTGTTTTGTTTGTTTTTTTTTTTTTCCATGAATGATCAGGAGAAGTTACCTTTAATATTGGTAGTCAGTAGCTCAGTGAGTAGGGCACTCCTGTTTAGGAAAAGATATCCAATTCCCAGCTGTACAGATGAGGAATGCAAGCTTGAAACTTGATTTCCTGGGGAGTGCAGCACAGTCAACATATATAGGGTATCACCCGAGAAAGAGCAAAGGGAGTTAGAAAGAGGAAGAGAGAGACAGACCTCAAAAAAGTTCAGGAGAAGAAAATGTATGATAAACAGGATGTATGACTAAGCCAGAATCCTGTAGTATCTGGTGTAAGAAAGCACACATCACAGATGAGCAATTGAGCAGTACCACAATCTGGGTCAGCAGAAAATGAAAATAATACATTTAAGCATAGTTATATCTATTTCTTGTTGGTTCTTAGGGTGTGTAAGTTGAATTTTGCAACCAGTATGATCAAAGGTATTAAAAGAATCTGAAGAGTGTTGGTATTAGCTCCTTTTTGAAAGACACCAACAAAGGGTGAAGCTTGTGTTAAGCGTGAGAGGATTTCTAGTAACTCAGCTTTTGTGTGGCACCTCACCACATATTTTTATCTTTTTTTTTCCTAAATAATGTTAATGGTTACAGTGATTGGTGAGGATGTCAATCACCAATTTCTTGAGGAAAAGAATTACAATACTTTTTTAAGTTAGCCTGTCCACACAAAGCAAAGTCTTAATGTCTTTTATGAAAAGAAGTAACATGTCCTTGATGTTTTCTGTAGGTGTGTGTCCTGCTCTCCAATTGCTGATCTGAAGGTCTAGCAATGCACAGACTTCAGTGAACTAACCCACTTGAAATAGAGTGCTGGTGATTTCCCCCTGGAATAAGTCTTTCACCTCATGGACCAATTTCTTTTGCTTAAATCAAAGTCCTTTAATCAGTCTTGACATCTACAGTAGGATTATTTTGAAAAAGAACAAAAAGCCAAACAAACAAAAGTTGCTTTGTTCTATTCCCATTAAATTAAATGCAAAAATTCATCTCCTTTTCTTTATGAACAAAGTTAAACTAATGACGAATGCTTTAAACTTCTTACCTGAGTTTCCTATTTACTATTAAAATCCATGCAGTTCATTAAAGCCTATGGGTTCCACCAAATTTCAGGCTCTGCTAAGTGTGTGTTATGAAGGACTGTAAAATGTCTTTAGACATAGAGTTTAAATAATAGACAAAAAACCTAAGAAGTTAAGGATCCTAAGACATACAGAGAGAGGATGAGGTTAACTATATGCCCTTCCATGATTTTTTTTCATAGTGTCTTTGATGTCCGACATTACCTCAACACATTGTTTCCACCAGAAATAATGACTTATGGCAAAGAGTTATGCTATGTTAATGGAGTTGTAGAGACTGATGATCATTCTGTCATTGAATCAATATCTGTCATCTTTGTCTCTGTCACCCCTTTAGGTAAAACAACACTGTGTAACATCAGAATTCTGATCCAAGGACAAGAATATTTTTAATTCATTTTGTTCTTGTTCTTTACACCTGGGTATGATAGCAGAAATAAATGGCAGTAACATAAGTAAGGAATTTCTCTGACAAATAAGCCTTGAAATACCACACGGAATTGGCATACATCTTAGCTTCTCTGCTGACCTGGATGAACAGGTGTAAAAATAACCTGGTTAAGCAAGTTTCACTCTCAGCTATTTACTGGATATTAAATCTTTTCATGCCTATATTCATAATAGATTATACCCCTTTTCTACTTGTCGTGGTTTAACCCCAGTCGGCAATTAAGCACCACACAGCTGCTCGCTCACCCTCCCCCCCCTCCGCTGCGATGGGGGAGGCAATTGGAAGAGCAAAAGTAAAAAACACTCATGGGTTGAGGTAAGAACAGTTTAATACTTGAAATAATAGAATAATAATAATAATAGCAAAAACAACAACAACAGTAATGGAAAGTAAAACAACAAGAGAGAGAGAGAAAAAAAAACCAGGGGGAAAAAAACCCAAGTGCTGCAACTGCTCACCACCCACTGACTGATGGCCAGTCAGTCCCTGAGCAGCAATCACTGCCACCCAGTCAACTCCCCCCAGCTTATATGGCCAGTTTGGGTCAGCTGTCCTGGCTGTGCCCCCTCCCAGCTTCTTGTGCATCACTGGCAGAGTATGGGAAGCTGAAAAGTCCTTGACTTAGTATGAACACTGCTTAGCAACAACTAAAACATGGGTGTGTTATCACATTATTCTCATGCTAAGTCCAAACCACAGCACTGTACCAGCTACTAGGAAGAAAATTAACTCTATCCCAGCCAAAACCAGGACACTGGTGGTCTCAAAAATAACTCCCAGGAGATCAAAGGGATTACATAAAGGCACATTAGGAATTCTTGTGATGGCCAGTAAAATAATTATTTTGTCAGTCCCCCATCCCTACATTTCAGGTTGGAATTGTGCATTTGTGCATTAATCTACATGAAAACTTAAGAGTTAGTTAAGAGTTTTGTTATTGAAAAAGGAATATAAGACATTCAACTGACAATTTGTAAAAAATGGGCTCTGTCCTTCCAGCTTTGCTTGCAGAGACAGACTTTAAAAGCCTGCTCTGGGATTTGTACATATTTTGTACTCACAGACCAGTCTGTGGTAGGGACCTATCTGCATAATGGAAGGAGTGAAATGTTGGGACAACAAGAGATCCTGTTTCACCACTTAGTGCAAAGACATCCCACAAAAGAGTGGGATGGAGCCAAATGAATACCCCAGAGCTGTAGACATGAACTCAAATGCCATGCAGATGTTAACATTATAACTAACATCTTTTCCAATTTCTTTGAAGTTTGCCAATAAACATCAAGGCTAGAAAGTGTTATTTAGTTAAAAATGCTAAGAAAGATGTTATTGGCAAAATTGTTAGGGACTTAAGAATATATTTTTTTTTTCTTTTACTGTGGTCATCACTATTTCTTTAATATTTTTTAAAACTGCCTGATATCATTTGCTCCTACATTTTTTACCTCCTGTCCTCACCTTGCAATGGTCATAAATCACAAAACCCTCCCCTTTCATTTTGTGAAAATCTTATTAAGGAGAATTAATGAGAAAGGATTCTGTGAATACTGGAAGCTGAATATTCTATTTAAATTTCTACCTTGCTTGCAAGGTCCTCTTTTTCTTTTCCTTCCAACCATTTCCCTTACCGCTAATAAAAGTTACTGAGAGTTTTATGATTAAAGCAGAGAGGTTATAGTAGCTGTAAATTCTTTGCAAATGCATAAGAAAGAACATATTAGATTTAAAGTTGATGGTTATTATTTTTTCTTGTACCTATGCTACTTTCATCCCGTGATACTCTGCAGAGTGGCTATACTACTAAATATTATCTGGCATTACAAAAGGGTTTTCCAGGGAAATTAGTTATGTCCTTTGGTTATACCATCAGTGTACAGGTATCAGTACTGCTGATTCATTCTCTCATTCTTTCTGTCTTCCTTTCTCTCTCTTTCTTTCTATAACAGTCATGCCCTGTCATAGGAAGCATATTGTCCATGGCATTTCTTTCAGATCCATAATTTAGGAACGGACAAGCAGCATTATGTGAACGATTGGGAAGGAGGGGGATTTTGTGTATCTCTAGCAGATTTTTAATGGAAACTATCAGATTCATTTGTCTATCTTGGTAGTTTGGAAGACACTGTCCTTCTTCCATTTCAGCATTAGATTACGGTAGCCATTGGATGCAATTCCCAAATCCTGCTTCAGCTTGCACACTCAGTCTTGACTTATATGCTTTCTTTCTGCCTAAGCATACAAGTTCTCCAGCAATTTAAATGAAACAGAAAAGTGTGTTTTATAGCATCCATTTACCTGTGTTGAGGCCCTGACAGTCAAGGATTCTCAAGTTAGATGTAAACTAAAGTTCTGTTTTGCTGTAGAAAAAGCTGCAATTCTGTGATATTGTATTTAGAAAATAGCTCTATTCTTTGTAAACCTGTGAGCCACAGAACTCTATTAATGGCAAGTACGATGAGGTATTCCATTGATGAAATAAAAGATTTCAGTTTATTGAAATTGCAAGGGTTTTAATAAATTAACATTGAAAAGTTATTTTTTGCCTCTCAAAATTTTGTGAATCCCTAAGCTTTAAATTAAACTATTTGTGGCAACAACTCCACCAACGACTTATCATTCATTACCACCAGAGTTCTGGTGCAATTGGATTCAGTAAGACCAGATTCAAAAAGTACTTCAGGTTTTTGTGTCTAGTGTGCCAAAGTGGAAGAGCGTAATTCACCTCCCTCCTGTATGTAATTGTAAATCAGGGAAAATTCTAAAAGTTAATGCATTTACCTTTGGGTAGGAAGTAGTATGAGAAAGTAAGTCTGAAAAGTAGGTATTTTCACCAGGATTTGTATCTCTGTTCTGGGAAATAAATGACAAAAACTTCAGCTATGAAGTTTGATCAACATAATTGTACCAGTCCTAGAACAATATACATCCAAAATTCTTACAATCCATAGATTGCAATGTTCATTGTTTCCTTGTTCAGATGCTTGGAGCTGTTTATCTGTTACAGATGGCCTCTTTATTCACTTCTGTGTGTGGTGTACTTGGTGCAACCACTGTATTCTGTAAGCATGATTTGCTTTACTTTTGCTTTGCTTTTCTTTGTTGATTTAACACTGCTTATAAAAAAGGTTAAGCACAAGTAAAACACAATTTCATTTAATTATTTGCAATATTAATTTCCTACACAAGCTTAGAAGTTCACTAGGCTATAATACTATATGTATTAGCAAATATATTAGTAGTATGGTCTGGCTTTTGTGCAGTAGGGAAACCTATTGTAAACAAGAGGTCAAACCTTATCCTTATGTTTGAATACTGGGATGTATACATTCAGTGACTGTTTTCCTTGGGGAGTGATGAAAACAATGGTACTGCCAAGCAGGTTAGAGGAGTGAAGCCAGTAAGTTAAAAATATTAATGTAGAGGTTCATTGGATCAGACTTGTTTCCTGTTACCCAGTTTTCTAAATATATAGGGAAACTGTGCAGGGAGAAGGCTGTGGAAGTCCAAGTTGTATCTTATTTCTCCTGAATTTTAGAAAAAGCTTTGTTTTTTCAGTTAGGCTATTATTATTAGCTAGAACTTTTACATAGAAGGACTAACCAGTTTCTATCTTGACCCTTGCAGTAGATTTTGAATATGATAAAATTGCTCCACTATGTGTTTTTAAAAGAACATGGTAAAATGCTTTATTTTTTCCAGCACACCTTTTTCTTAATATTTTTTTCATATATTGGCTTTCCCTGTTCTGTTTCTAGTACAGCTTAATAGTTTGTTTCATTATTGATATTAAGAAATATATCTGATTGAGGTAATAAGGATTTGAAACATGGTGCTATGACTGTGACACAAAATCATATTTAAACACTTCAAAAATAATTGTTAAAATACCGTGAAAAATTCATTGAAAACCATGTATTTTTTTAGTCTCACTTTTCAGTCAGGAGTAGCTGCACAAACTATACAAGATTTGTTAGTGTATTTAATGTGATGTTTAAGTTATTGACATACATTTCATGTGATTTTATAATGTGTTTATGAACCTTTGGATTGATTGTTTGGGTCATTTTGATGACTAACCAAATTAGTAGGCCAACGTGATTTTTAATGAATCCAGACTAATGGAGTAGGTGTTACCTTTCATATTAGTGAACAATAACCACATGCCATTTGAATATAAATTCATATAAATTACATCACAATATACAAATCTGTTTTGTCATTACTGTTGCAGGTCTATGAAGCCCAACAGTACTGAAAATACTAACATTTTGCCTTTAAGTGTTCAAAAACATAAAATAAATGAGGCATGGCTATTGATTGTCTTCTGCCTACATTATCTGCACAGGAACTATTAAGAAGGCTCTCCTATCTTCCTTTCATGCCTCATTTTCTCATACTATCTAATGAAGAGCTTCACTTAAACTATAATGTGCTACTGTCTTGAAAGTACATTTTTATGGTACTAAAAAGCTATAGTTGTGCATTATGAGCTTTTTACTGCTGTTTTTATTGCTGTGTTGCAGTGTGTAGAATAATAAAATTTTGTAGTCTGGGAGTTACTTGTCTAATTAATTTTTACTTTTAAATTATATTTTGTCCACTTTAAAAGCAACCTAGAATCCTGACTGCAAAAAAACAGGTTGTTGGCAATAGCTCTGGATTTCAGCTTGTCATACTTAAGACTGTCTATCAGTAAATTAGAACTGTGGATCAGTCCACATTTTTTGCCTTTGTAGGTGTTACTAAAGTTTCAATACACGGCTTTTTGAACTACAAATGAAAATGTTCCTCCTGCACTAGTGATACTTGATTTTGGCGCTACTTTCTTGAAATTCAAGTATTCTGGTAGATGAAAACTGATTTAGTGGTGAAAGTCTTATGGCAAGGAAAATAAAAGAAAATAAAAGAATTTAATAAAAAAATCTAAAATTTAGTTTAGGGTATTTAGCGACTATATGCATGCACTAAAATATTTGGTCAAAACTTACATGATGTATCATTCTGACTGTAGGAGGTTATAGTGCTTAACCTTTGCAGACTATTTTGAGGTAGTCTGAAGGCTATAAACTCTTGCTACAGGCTCTGTAATTTATGGTGCTCACTAAGTACTTACCTAAAATGCCCTCCAGTGCTGGATTCTGAAGTTTGTTACTGGTCACTTGTAGGTTTTTGATAGAATTTGCAGAATATAATTTGAAGAACTCAAGGTTTTGATGTAGGACCTCCATCTAGAAGAAAATTCTATAAAATGATCAAAAATGAGAGATGAGAGGTATTTGAAATTACAAATGCAATCTCTTTCCTTTTTTTTTTTTTTTCCTCTTCAGAGCACAGATTTTGTGTTCTCATGTAATATGTATCAGTAGGTTTTCTATGTAAGGTAAAAAAACAAAATCTGGACTGTTTGGTTGCAAAGGAGAATCTCTAGACAGCTCAGCAAAGCTTGAATTCTGAACCTCAGCCTTGGGATTTTCTGGCACTTACCTCTTGCAGGCATTATAAAATCCTTGTCTGTGCACCTTCCTGAGAGGATGAGGAATAAATCTTTGATACTTCTGAGCCTTACCTGGAGCAATGTGATTTGACTTGGATAAAGCTAGTTTTAAAGCATGCAGATTTTAGGCTGCTGAGCTCAAAGCATAAATCAAGGTCTCAGAAATTCAAGTGAGTTAGTTATCCAGATCCCTGAACTGAGGAAGTCTCAAGGTTAAAAAAAAAAAAAAAAAAAAAAAGCATGAGTTGCTAATTCAATACCAACAGAAATTTGTCATGTATAAACTTTCTAAGTTGGGGGGTTGGCACACATTTGTTTTCCCATATTTTCTTTCTAATAATTTCATGTTTTACTTTCAAGGCCATGGACTTTTTGGGTAGCGGTTACTTTCATATTGTAGATCCCAAATGCTGAATTTTACTTGGTCTATCTAATATATGTGCATATGCATCACAGCCACATTTTTGGAGAATAAATGTAAAGGTTTTGTTGCCACAGCAGAGCTTTAAAACTCTGTCTTTGTAAAAAGCAAGCTTTATGCATGTTCAGGCCTAACATAATCATAAATGTCAATTTTAGTCTCACAGGTTCTGTTGTTGCTGAAGCTGTATTTAATTTCTCAGGTAGATTTTTATTACTAAGAAACATGAAATGGGTAGACGCAAGTGTCCAAGATCCTGAGGTAGACTTCATTATAGCCAGGTCATTCCTGACAGATTTGTGTCCAAGTTGCTAAATTTATTCAAGATAGAAGTCCTCTACATCCCCAATATAAGCTTTACTTAACTGTCCAAAGAGTTTGTTTCTGCAAGTTGTATCAACATTTCTTGTCTGGCTTGCAGTGGAACTTGAAAGCAGTTAATCATTAGCCTCTCAATGACAAGTTACATACTACCTCAGTCATCTCTCGTGTTGAACAAAGTGATTTACTTGTCACAGCCCTTATCTGTAGATCACATTTTCTAAACCTTTCGTGATTCTTGTTTCTCTTGGATTCTCCTTATCTTGTGTACATTTTCTTGAGAGTTTAGCATTTCTTAATTAATATCAGCTCTCAGTGTGTAAAAAATATTGATAACAAATATTGCAAATACAAATATTAATAATTACATATAAGTGATTATATTTAAGATATAATATAAATGTAGGAGAAATGTAATAAACAGAAATATTTGTAGCTCTGTTTATTAGAGGAAATTTAGGCAAATGACGAACAGAATAGAACTGACCTGGAGATGAAACTTGCAAAAGTATTAATATAAGAATGACCTACACTAAGAATGTAGCCTGTCTGAATGAGTATTTAATGCATAGCAAGTTGAAGCTAGAGCTGTAAAACTGTGAAGTAACCAGTATGTTGGTGTTTACTAGTAAGATTATTGCATCATTGAAAATAAGGGCTCCTACATAACAGACAAAGGAATAATCACTAGGCTACTGGTTAAGATGCCTGGACAAAAATTTCATCTTTGGTAAGAAAAATATCAAAGATTAAAAGTTTTGTTTTTATTAGTGAGTTACTTCAAAAAAGTTCTAGCGATAAGAATGTTTTAAACTGTGGATTAAAATTACCCAAGTTTTTTCTAAGAAGATTATCTTAAAAATTAATATTATTTTAGATTGGAAACATAGTTTTTCAACACCTTAAAATGTGAGAACAAGGAAGAGTCTAATTATGTTTCCACTTTGTAAATAAAAACTAGGTATGGAGGAAAAGAAAGAAAATCCTGTGTGCTTTACACAGTCATCCTGGGAACAGGCTTATATGTAGTAATTGAAGGTTTATTCTCTATCTGATCATGAGTGTGATGGGATCTCCTAGACAAGGCAAATTGTAGTTACTTCTACATGTGATACCTCTGTGTTGTCTGAAATCTGGTGTTGAACAGGGTCTGTATTGCAACTGATTCTGCATGTGTGTGCATGGTTTAGGAAAATAGAGATTACTCTGCTGGGAGTATCTCATACAGATAAAATGTCAGCTACACTGTATAATGATCAGAATACTGTTAAATCTGACCAGTTTTTCAATTTAAAGTGAAAACATTCCTAAATTCACTCATTAGCAATACACTTAGCAGTAATGATTTGTTCTACATGTTATTAAACACTATCACTACATATACAAAACATATCCTAGAGTAGCTGTGTGTACAGTGTCACAGAGCTGATGCACTGTATTCAGGGCCGATGGCTGGGTGTTCCTCAGTCATGGAGGTCGAGGTGATCAAAAACACTAGCCCAGATGAACCTGGAAGGTTGCATCAGTTGCTTCCTTTACTCAAAGAATTGGTAGGAGTTTTTGTTTATTATTGAATAACTATGTTGATGTTCCATTGGCAAGTTGCCTGTAGGCTAGAAACAAGCACAACACACCCTGCAGAGACATGAGGGGTTGAAATTGCCAAGAGAATGAACTTTTCATTCAGGGAGTTCAAGCACTAGTATGTGAAGGCGTATATTTGGTGGTGAACTTCTCCCTTTTGATGCTTGCATTATCTTGTCTTCAATAGGAAATATTAATGTCAAAAATTATTAATATAACTTTTTACTAACCAATTATACTTCTTCTTAAGTTTTGATAGTGGAGAGCCAAAAATCTCAAAATTTTACATTCCCTACTCATTAGTCACCAACAGTTTACATATAACAGTACTCTGATATTTATCTCCAGGATACAATTCCGCTTTTCCTTCCAGATATGTTATTGTTTAGTTGATAAGATGAGAGAAAGACAACACTGGAAGAAGGGTGAAGGTCTTTAGTGGAAAGAAGAAATAATGTTATGTTCAGGCTAGTATCTCTGATAGAGTCCTGAAGATGAAATCTGACATGTAAGAAGATAAGGCTGATGATACACAAGGATAAAGAAGCATAACCCTGAGCACTCCAAGTAGACAAAGGTTGGATTTTGAGCTTGACAAACATGGTAGTAGAGTATGAGGTGTTAGAGTCAAGAAAGGAACTGATAAATACAAGTACATGTTTGGACATTAAGATAGACTTGAGCACAATTCAGAGTAGTACTGGAGGGGGCTAAAATAATCCACGCTTGAAAGGCAATTTTTAGTTACTGTAGTACCTGATAAAACAGATCAATGTAGTGTTCTCAATACTGTAATTATAATAATTAAAATAATTAGGAATCTAAGATGACAGCTCTATCTGAAATAATCTTTAGCTTTTTTAGTTAAATGTGATTAATTTGTCATATTTCTCTGTATGTGAAGTCTAGACAGAACTGCTACCCTGACTACAGCAACTAATATAAACTAAGGAGTCTGTTCAGAAAATCATTGTTGCACAGCTTAAACTGGTTGAAGTCTAAGACATCCCTGAGGAAGGGCTTTTGCAAAATGTTCTGGTGTCTTTCAGAGTTGTCATTGTGAGAAATATCAGAGAAACAAACATGAAAAATACAAACTGTAAATGTGAGGTAAACATTTTGTGCAGTGAACTATTTGGCAGTATTAGCTGTGAATGAGTAGAAATTTCTGCATCTGTCCCACCTACCTTTTCCCCAGGGACAGAACAGTACCTACTCATGACTGCCTCCAGTGAGCACCCCACACTTCACCACGTCAGAGACTCAAAGAGAATTTTGCAGCATTTGCACTTTCCCTTAGCATATTCCTAACTAAAGATGCTATCTCTTAGGATAAAAATAATGCACTTGTTTAGTAAATGAGGGGTGTAGATGGGAGGTAACCCCATCAAGAGCAGGAAGGAGAGAGTCTGAAATTTTAAAAAGGCTGAGATAAGCCCTGATTTAACATTTTGTGAAATTATTTACAAAGACCATATGTAAAATAAAAGTGCATTTTTTCCTCTAACACTGATCAAACTAGAAAGGGCAGATTTAACATGGTTGCTTGCAGTTTTGGCATTACTAAGAACAGTTCTAGATGTATTTTTTTTCTTCCCCCAGTCTCCCCAACCCAGTGCCAACAACAGTAAAAGTTTATAGTTGAGGCTTAATACCACTTGTTGAGTGTGCAAGCTCTGTAATGTAACGTATTTTGTTAGATTTTCACCTAATACTTCAATTGCACAGATTCATGCTGTATCTGTCTGACTCCCACACCAATATCTTGTTGAGTACCTGGTGCCATTTTTCAGGCTCTTATTTCTTTATTTATATTGGAACTCATTTAGTTTTATCCAAAAGCTCTTCTCAAATTGCCTGTAGTACACAAAAAAAGCACATTATCAACAGATAGTCTGTTACCTTGCAGATGTGAGTTTCAAGAAGCATCCTTATGGTGTGTCCTGGTTTTGGCTGGGACAGAGTTAATTTTCTTCCTAGCAGCTGGTACAGTGCTGTGGTTTGGATTTAGGATGAGAACAATGTTGATAACACAGATGTTTTAGAGTTGTTGCTAGGTAATGCTTACACTAGTCAAGGACTTTTCAGCTTCCCACGCTCTGCTGACTGAGAAGGCTGGAGGTGCACAAGAAGCTGGGAGGGGGCAC
>NW_008796051.1:3583207-3587353 GCF_000699145.1 Aptenodytes forsteri | reverse complement strand
CCGGGTCGGGGAGGGTGAGCGAGCGGCTGTGTGGTGCTCAGTTGCCGACTGAGGTTAAACCACAACATGGTGTAAGAATGTAATATATTAGAGTGATAAAGGTTTCAAGGAGAAACAATCTTAATCAAAAGAAAAACATTTTTAATTAAATGTATCCAGCTGTCTAGAGATCCACTAGCATGTGTCCCTTTCAGACACTATCAATAAAGGATCTATTTTTTCAGCAATACCTTTACTGCTCTTGTTTCCACTCTGCAGAAACTGATGCATTAATCCCATGGACAATTTTCTTGAAGCTTTCTTGTTTCTAACAAGATTATTGTCATATCAAATAACAACTGGCTTTTTAGAATAAGAAATTACAGGTAAGGAGCCACTTTATTTCTGAATTGAGAAATAATAAAGGTACAGTTGCTGGTAATGAGTAAAAAACTGATTTACTGCTTATAGGAAATCTTGCTTGTTTGACTATTTTCAAACATTAGGTTGAATCCTTCACTTGTACTCAAACAAGTCATGGTTTATGATACCCAGCACCTGCAAGCCATCTGATTCTTCTATTAAAAATTCAGTGGGTGCCTACATGTGGTCAATTTAATAAAATAGTCAGTTTTCAAGTCTACTGCCCTTAGGATCTTTGTTGCGTCTTGTTCAAGTCATAACTTCATTCTGCATTTCAGTTGTGGATAGAGACAGCATCTTGTCCTTTCAGCTGAAACGTATACATGTGCACAGTATCCTTTTAGAAAGTGTGCCATCTATATTTCATGTAATCAATGTGATCTTTTCTCTTAGGTGAAAGAGTGCTCCATTTAATGCATACATTTTGACAAATCAATTAAGAAATTTATTTTCAGCTGTTGGTAAGACTGGGGATGTCAGGCTGCAGATACATGCAGGTCTGTTAACTGGTTAATAGCTTAATAGTAGATCTATTGGTGGTAGCTGCTGTTTCTGCAGGTGCCACCTCATTTTCTCTGTGGCACACAATTAACATCAAGCCTCAACATTCTTTGATTACTCTGAGAAAGTATGTTTGTCTATAAATAGTCCCTTTGAAATGAATAGGTGCTGTTTAGTGAGTAAGATAACAGATTGCCTCTCAAGATTTCTGGTTGTGATAGGATGTACTTGTATCACAGCATAAAAAATAAAATCCTCAAAATTTCAAATTTTGGCTTCTGAATCAAATGCTTATCATGTCCTCAGTCGCTTTGTCGCACTAGTCAATGGTAAGATATTTCTGACTTCTCAGCTGGGAAGGCATCTAAATTACTTAGCAAAAATGTGATTTTCACCACGAGAATGTCTTTATTTGCTCAGACCAAATGTTAAGCTCAGCAGTAGTCTGTTTCCAGCATTGCTAAGGGAAAGTAAGGATGCATGTATAAAGTGAGCAACCTCTTGGTAAACCCTCTTAGATTCCAGGACTGACAGTTTAAAGCCCTGAGCTGAATATCACCAGTATGTTTAATAAATGCTGTTTTAATAGTCATAAGCATAGTCAGAAGAATATGGTGTCTGTGTTTGGTCCTTGTTCATAAGCAGTTATCTTAGTTCTCAACCAGTCATATCTTTACATCTTTATGGAAAAATCTGAAATATGATTTGCTGTTGAGGGTCTGTGCTGCTGTTTTTTTCTCCAAAAAGAAAATAAATTAAAAAAAAAAAAAGTTTTTGTAATGCCAGTATATACCCTCATTCACTTAAGATACCAAAAATTCTATTCCATCTCATGAATGAAATCTGAGCTATACTACTACACATATTTCTGGAACGATTGATTACAGGTCCTCTTAAGTAATTGCAGTCTATACTACTACTGTCTCTTGACTCTGCTGTTTTTTTTTTTTTTGGCTCTGAGTTCTTTTTTTGCTTTTATTTCATTGCTTTCTGATCATACTGTGGCTCTTCTCCCAGTCTGCTAAATTCCAGTCACATATTAGGAAAAGATTTGGATCTTTTTCTATTTGCAAGAGTTATAGTAAGTGTATCCAGGAACAAATGAGTATTAATTGGCCTCAGACACATGTAAACTGGAAATTAGATATCTAATATGATAAAAGTATGGATCTGGAACAGTGTTTCCATTAGTCACATTTGTCTGGAGACATCTAAGTTAATATTTAGATAGACCATGTAACGTGGTTGCCCAGACGTGAGGACTGGAGGAGATTCTTTCTGGTACTATGTCTGTTAGTCCACTAGCAAAATATGATGCCAGATAGTTTGTATCTTTGGATAGGTGTTTACAGTGAAAGAGCTGGGAGAGGCTTCTACACTGAAGCTTTTCTTTAGAGGGAACTGATTTTGAGAAAATGTTTCAAATTCCAATGTTTGTGAAAGAGATTGTAGAAAAATAAATAAAAACAAATAATATAGAAGAAGTGATACTCACAGAGTTACAAAGTTACTGAAATAGGAAGCTGCTGAACTACATAGCACAGTAATAAACCAGCAGTGGAGTAACAGACAAATCATACTCGGCACTAGAGTATCAGACCTATTGTTCATATAGTCATAAACTATACAGAAAAGGAAGATGTCCTTTCACAGTCTAAGTCTGACTATACAAATGGCATAAGCTAGGTGAAACAGTGTTATAATTGTCAAGTAAAATGTATTTGGAGAAACATCTGTCCTTCTATGTAAGCAGTCATGGTTTCTAAATTAGACATTACCCAAAGCAAATCTCTCTCACACATTAGCTCTGATTATTAGCAATCAATGTTTCTACTTTGCTTGTTTCACTTCATTTTTTCCCATTGTTTCTACTCCAATTTGACTGCCTCATTTCTGAGGCTTCACTCTACATTGTATTTTCAGTAGTAAAACATTTAGAGAACAGTATAAAGCATCTGCTCTTAGTAAGAATATGCCTTTGTGAAAATGCTGGCAGTCTTCAGGATGGGGTGTGTCAGGGGAGGGCAGGGGGAGTTTCTGTTTTCTTTTTAGTGGCAAATACACACTGAAAGCATGACATACAGGTTGTACAAATTGAACTACTCTTTCGTGTGTATCATTGCTATACCATGCTTCCGGGATATATGTCAGGTTTTTTTAACTATTCTTTACTTTGTGAATAGCCCTTTTTGCTTAGATACTGACCCAAGATCAGGGAACATAGGAAGCCAAGTTCTCCCACAGTCTTGACTAAGATTATCCTCAGTAAAAGAGGAGTAAAAAGAGTTACAGTAAAGAACTGTAACTCAGCGTCTCTATATTCTCTGTTTCTTCCCTTTTCCCAATGAGACAAAAAATTATGACTGATCCTACTTCAATGTCAACAAATGTGGAATGGAGCCAGAACTAAGCTTAATTCTTCTTGTCCCTGATTTTTCAGTATGAAAGAATATAGGATGCTAAGTAGACATTATGTTCGGCAGATCAAGTTTAAAACTTTTATCATAAGTAGCCCTGTATGCATATTCTGGAAGTTCAGTTGTTGAATCCTTTGAGGTGTGTAAATATTTTAGGAAGAAATATCAAATGTCTTGTCTGCCTCACTCCCAAGTCCTTAAAAATAAGTACAAGAGTTTAAATGCATCCAGTTTGCGGTCATTTGTGGACTGACTCTGGAGTTGTGAAATTAATTTTTTCCCTTCTTCCAAAGTTTTAAAATAGAATTCTTTTAATTAATAAATAAACAGGATCTTTTCCTTAGCTGAAGATCCCAGGTGACTTTCAGGACTAAAACAAGTTGAAGCCGTAAGTTGGTACATAAGACCATCATTGTCTAGGTATGCCAGGAAATTGAAAGTAGCCAAATGTTTAAGGAACAGTCAGTTTCAGTCCTGTCAGAAAATGTGATTTCATTACAGAGATTTATACTGAAAAATTGGAATGGCTCAGAAAATAGAGTCATAGAATCATAGAATCATAGAATTGTTCAGGTTGGAAAAGACCTCTAAGATCATCGAGTCCAACCGTCGACCCAACACCACCACCCACTAAACCATGTCCCTAAGCACCTCATCTACACGTCTTTTAAATACCTCCAGGGATGGGGACTCAACCACTGCCCTGGGCAGCCTGCTCCAATGTTTCACCACTCTTTCAGTAAAGACATTTTTCCTCATATCCAAACTAAACCTCCCCTGGCACAACTTGAGGCCATTTCTTCTCGTCCTATCACTTGTTACTTGG
>NW_008796051.1:3569579-3581871 GCF_000699145.1 Aptenodytes forsteri | reverse complement strand
AGTACCTCAGCCTTTTCCTCATCCTCAGTGACAATGTTCCCCCCTGCATCCAATAAAGGATGGAGATTCTCCTTGGCTTTCGTCATTAATATATTTCTAAAAGCTTTTTTTCTTGTCTCTAACGACAGCGGCCAGATTGCGTTCTAGCTGGGCTTTTGCCTTTCTCATTTCTTCTCTGCATGACCTAATGAGATCCCTGTACTCTTCTGGATAGGTTGCTTATCTCACAAGACAGGACTGAAATATTTAGTATTTCCATTGAGGAACTTGGACACTCTTTTGACTTAATCCTGAGTTTACAAAGAAAATCTGAAATGTCTTAAATAACAGTAAAGCACATAACATCAAGTCCTAGGTGG
Organism: Aptenodytes forsteri; assembly: GCF_000699145.1. NCBI lineage: Eukaryota > Metazoa > Chordata > Aves > Sphenisciformes > Spheniscidae > Aptenodytes > Aptenodytes forsteri. The sequence goes on along the minus strand of NW_008796051.1, from coordinate 3,581,512 downwards.
TTCTCAGTAATTAATACCCAAAAACACCCGGCATAGCATAAATGGATGTCTTTCTTGCTATATCCTTTTCTTTCATCTCCTCTCAAATACATGAGTTGTAATGCCTTAAACTCAAAGAGGAAGTCCATTACCACTCTCTCAGTGATAATTCGGGCTGGAAGCATTCTTGCACACATTCTCATTGAACTTCTTTCTTCCTGGCCAAGTGCTGCTCTCACCTTTGATGTGTCTGGGTTAAAAATGAAGCCTTTGAAGGGGTCTTATTGTAATTTGTACAGAATTAAGGTGATATAAAATTAAATTAGTAGTCGTAAGTTTGCCAATATGTTTGCTGGGATATTTCAAGAATAAATCAATATGACTCCATCTTACTCCTCTGCTGAGGACTAGAATAGATCCATGATGATGCCCATTGTCTCCAATAGTAGATAGCAATGCTACCCTGTCACCTGCACCAAACAGAGAATATATCTATGCTGAACTCTACCTGTTCCTGAGTTTCCTGTGAAGCATATAAAATCCGGGGGATACATTTTTTCTTTTTTTTAGGTATGTTGGTAGTTAATATTTACCTCTTGGGGTCACCTTTACTGCCTCTTCATTAATAGCTGAATTTAGCCTATGGTCCTTGGCTTTTGTCAAGAATTCTACAAAATATTTCACAAGTCAAGTGGGTATACTTATAGTCTTCCTCAATAATATGTTGTGTGTATATAATGCTGGTTAATATTAGAGTACCACTTAGCAGTGCACATCACACAACATAATTTCTCATAATACATTAGCAGGAACATTATTTAAAACAGTGCATTCTGAAAATAAAGTAGTTCACTGAACAGTGTGGAAATTGTCTAGTATTCCTTATTTGTAACAGCAATAGAACATTTGCCAAAACTAGGCATGAAACAACACAGAAATTATTCTCTTAGCCTTCTCACCTTCTAAGTAGATATTAGTAAAAATAGCTACTCTTAGAAAACATCAGATTATTCATTGACCTTGCAAATATCATTCATTATAATGAGGATGAAGTTGTTATTTTGCTGACTTTAAAAATAGTTTGCAGGAAAAACTTTTCTGTCACATAAATTTGGACTGGAGCAAATTTTAATTGAGTCGTATGCAGATATAGAAGCAGTAATGTCTAAAAATGGATGGATATCCAAAACATTTAATGTACTGAATTGCAAGATTATGACTGTTGCCTCTTTCTTTCTTCATGTTTAAAATTACATTAAATTAAAGATAGCAGTAAGGTAAGAGAAAAGCATATAAGACAATTAATTCCTGAGGAGTAATTCAAACCAAATAAATTGGGGTTAAGTTGGCCTTATAAATTTATACAAACTACATGGAATTACTAAAATGATAGCTCTCAATTTACTTTTTAAATTAAATGTATCATGGAAACATGTTTTTCAATACTTAGCTGAACTAATCCGTGTTCTGAATTCAGTCCTGACCCTGCACATGAAGTGGGATGTTGGTCAGGAGACCTCCTCGGGTCCTTTCCAACCAGTTATTCTGTGACTCTATGATTCTTCACAGAAAAATTCAAAAATACTGATACCATTGGTCCAGTTCTCAACATCAATCACAATCCTATGGCTTTAAAAAGCTGCAAGGCAACTGAATGTAAGAAGCAGACATTCCTCTCATATAAGCAGTTGTCTCAACTGAGAGCTTAAGGACAGAAAGTCAAAAGCTAAATCTAGTATTAATTGTAGAAAGAAACTTCGGAAGCATATAGGTGAGTTTTGTGATACCTAAGTCAAGACTCTCTCTTTTTTCAGCAAGTCTGTGATTTAGAAGTGCACCTGGAGAAAAATGTAGCATTACTTGTCCAACGTTTGTTCACTTTACTCCATGTGTAGATCTCAGCTTGTACAGTTTTCCTGGGATTATGCAAAAAGACTTTTGCAAAACAAAGAAGCCTTTCTCCCTGACTTTTCTAGCATCTCCAAATGAAAGTAATCCTAACTAATCTAAAGCCTGTCCAGTTAGTTTGATAAGCCAATGGCAGATTATTCCAGGAAAAAAAACATATCAGCTGACATCTTCTTAAATGATTTGTCAGTTTAGTATTAGTTTTTGGTGACCTATTCCAATTTTGTACATCCTAGTGCTTCTCAAAACCAAACTGGCAGAGGTTGTTTCAACTGGAGAATCCAAACCAGTCATTTTATTTTAAAAGAAATATCTTGAAAATAAGTCATTATTTTCAGGTCAAACCCTGACCTAGGTAGAAACTATGGAAGCTTATTTTAATTTCCTTAACTAAATATCTGGAGCAGCAGTTTCTCTCTTCTTACTTTTAACTTTAAGAATGATACTACAACTGGTTATATAACCAAAAGGAAGAGGATTTTTAGTGAAGAACTACTATGTAGTGGATTTCAGCTCTCCATCGTTGTCTGTTTCTTTTTAATTAAAAAAAAAAAAAACCAGCCATGTTGTTTTGTTTTTTTTTTAATCAATGCATGAGTGTTATAGTACTTTTTAAGCTCTTCCCCAGGTAATACAAACCTGAAATAACAGCAAGTAGATTTTGGAAAATAACTGAAACATAAAAGACTCCATCTGAGTGGTGCGGTTGACACACCTGAGGGATGGGATGCCATTCAGAGGGACCTGGACAAGCTCAAGAAGTGGGCCCATGTGAACCTCATGAGGTTCAACAAGGCCAAGTGCAAGGTCCTGCACCTGGGTCGGGGCAACCCCCAGTATCAACACAGGCTGGGGGATGAAGGGATTGAGAGCAGCCCTGCTGAGAAGGACTTGGGGGTACTGGTGGATGAAAAGCTGGACATGAGCCAGCAATGTGCGCTCACAGCCCAGAAGGCCAATCGTATCCTGGGCTGCATCAAAAGAAGCGTGGCCAGCAGGTTGAGGGAGGTGATTCTGCCCCTCTACTCTGCTCTGGTGAGACCCCACCTGGAGTACTGTGTCCAGCTCTGGAGCCCTCAGCACAGGAAAGACATGGACCTGTTGGAGCGGGTCCAGAGGAGGGCCACAAAAATGATCAGAGGGCTGGAACACCTCTCCTGTGAAGAAAGGCTGAGAGAGTTGGGGTTGTTCAGCCTGGAGAAGAGAAGGCTTTGGGGAGACCTTCTTGCAGCCTATCAGTACTTAAAGGGGGCTTATAAGAAAGATGGGGACAGACTTTTTAGTCTTTTCATCTTTTAGGACAGGAGCTAATGGTTTTAAACTAAAAGAGGGTAGATTCAGACTAGATATAAGGAAGAAATTTTTTACGCTGAGGGTGGTGAAACACTGGCACAGGTTGCCCAGAGAGGTGGTGGATGCCCCATCCCTGGAAACATTGAAGGTCAGGTTGGATGGGGCTCTGAGCAACCTGATGTAGTTGAAGATGTCCCTGCCCACGGCAGGGGGGGTGGACTAGATGACCCTTAGAAGTCCCCTCCAACCCCAACTATTCTATGATTCTATGATTTATCCTTATAATCCATATCAATACATGTCAGGGTTTACCTCCTGTCATCTACAACTACAAGAGTTCTAAAGCTTCCATTATTATTTACTAAAATTCATAAATAGAGGGAAACTGAGGAGACATATTATGTAACTTTAACAGTTTACATTAAGCTGTTTTTCCTTTTTATGAATGCTTAAGGTCAGTCTAAGATGTGCTATGTACTCAATCTCAAAATGTAAAAATAATGAAAGGAGAACATGATCTATCACATTGATCTATTGAAAGATTTCTGACCCAGTTACTCAAGTTCTTTTGTCTAAAGATTTGAATATCATTGCTTTATTTTATTTAATTTAATTTTATTTTGTTTTATATTATTTTATTTGGGTTTGGTTTTTTTGTTTGTTTGTTTGTTTTTTATCAGGTTGTTATGAAGATAAAGAATCTGGAGAAAGGAAGTAGTGGAAGACCGTCGCCACAAGTGTGAGCAATGAGCAGTTTCAACCTGGTAAGCTTCTCTTTTTTTTTCCACTGGTGATGGTTTTTCCCATCGGTGGTCTCATTTTTGTTTGTAGTAACATCTCAGCTGATGTTGCTTTTTATTCTTGATGTGATATTTCTGTGTTATATGTCATAAACTTTGCCTTCTGTGTTAACAAAACACGAATACTCAATATCTCATTATCTCTTTGAGATGCAGTTTTGTCATGGATCCAAGTATTTTCAGTCCCCTTCAATGCAGTTAGCACAGAAAATTATTTTCTAATCTTTTATGTACACAATACTCCCAAATTTTGCCCACTCTTGTCAGGACTAGATGTTGCAATGTCAAGAATTTTATGAGCTGAAGGGTCTGCTTTTAAAATGTTATTTTCTGCTTTTTTCCTTTTTTTTTTAATCTAGAAAAACACATTCATGAGTTTTAAAAATACTGTTCTAGAGGTTCAAATTGTGTTTTAAAACAATTATTTATTCCAGCCTTATTCTGAGAAGTGTTTGCTTCAGGTGAGTTGTCCTTTTGTGAAAGAGCTATTTGTGATTTTTTTTCCTCCCTAGAAGAAAGTCAGTGCAATTTTAGCAATGCTATCTCTTTTGGGAGGAAAAGTAATTAGAAACATTTAGGGACAGTAGTCTCTGAGCCCCCAGAGAGAGTGGAACTAGCCCTGCTATTGTTTATACACTAGCATATCAGTGACACACAGAACCTTTGACTAATAAAGTGCTGGGAAGTGGTAAGGTAGTTTTAGAAATTCAAAAAGAATTTGGATCAGCTGCAGCATTTAATAGAGTAACATGTTCAAATTTGTAACCTGAAAATATAAACCACCCCTGGTATCGGAGACCTGGCACAGCATAAGGCCTTATGGCCTAAGAACGGATTTATAAATATATCAAATTTATCAGCAAAGAAATATGTAATGAGTTGTAGACTTCTGTCAAGACTGGTCTTATCTGATCTCCATTTTCATATGTATGTGTAAGTATACTCACTTATATATGTGTACCTATATATGGCTTCTGTTGATAAATGGATGATCTATATCCTTTATTTAAAGGAAACACAATAGTTTTCCGAGTTTGACTATTCTATCAGTACTGACAATTCATCAGTAGTGTTTCACCATTGCACTGAGTTTGAAAGTAGATCAGATAATAATGAAGCAGTGAGACACCCCTCCCCAAAAAAAAAAGTGAAGTTCACTGACTCTGTCTTGTGATCACTGGTAGGTGGCAGAGATATCAAAAATGTTAATAGAGAAACACCAGGAATATGGCTTTATCCCTCAGGAAGGATATTTCTTTTCATATGATACGAACTTGCTTGGACTGTTGAGCTCTCCAAGCTGAATGGTAAGTCCACTAATATTGTAACACCTATGCTGACTCAAACCCACCTCCTGTCTCTATAAACCCAGTTACTGTCACTTTCATTTTCAAAGCACCCTGAATCTTTTCTAGCTGGGTCCCCAAAATCCCACTTGCACTACATACAGGTAGTTACAATTTGTCTCCTTCTTATAAATTTGTGAGGAAGATGTTAATTCTGGGAATTAGCGGGTATTCAGTTCTTGCACATAATGGAAGATGGTCTACTGTGGGCTCCTGCAAAAGCTATTTTTTGCTTGGATGCATTTGCCTTGGTCTGTTTCTGCAGGTTTGGGAGTGCTTTTTGATCCAGAGTTTAGACTTGCCCTGGGACTTGCGATTTGCTTGCCTTAACATCACCACTACTTAGTCATGTTTCAGACAGCACAAAAATAGGGTGTTTTCCCTTCAATGTGTTTGAACTGCTAACTGTTCAGTCCTCCTTGAAGCTTCTTACTCTCCAGAAAGTGAAAATACATCTAGATTATATCTTTAGAGAAGGAGGAAACACTTGTAATTTTGTTATGCAGAAGAGATAATTTTGCATATATATTTACCAGCATACATCACTTTAAGGTACCTCTAGAATGTACCTTTCAGAATTATTTTGAAGCCAGTTTTAAATATTTTAATCTTGATTTGTTTTAGTCTTCTGAAAACTTTGTGTCTTCTGCAGTTAGATGAAATGAGTGTATTGGTGAATACCAACAATAGTATTGCAATCTTGACATAGTTGGCTTTCTGCTTTGATTCCCATTAGCTATAAGAAGATTTTTGTTTGGTTGGTTTGTTTTTTTTTCCCATGAGGGTGATGAGATCCTAAAGCAGATTGTCTGGAGAGATTATGAGATTTCTGTGCTTGGAGGTGTTCAAGAATAAATTGGGCATGGTCTTGAGCAGCTTGATCTGATTAGACCTGTTTTGAGAAGAGAGTTGAACTAGATGACCTCCAAAGGCTCCTTGCTTTCAAAATTATTCTGATAATTTGAGGATTTGTGATTCTATGGGTAGCATTGTTCCCAAGAAGTAGGAGGAAAGTCTTAGCAACTATTTTGCTTAATTTCACTAACCACTTCAAGCAATTAGTTATGAAATTTTGACTAAACTGACATGAAATGTGTATTCTATTCCTATTTCTTGTTGCACACATCAGAATATTAAAATCTTGGTGATTCTGAACAAGGACAGATATTGGATAGATAAATGTGCTTCCAGTAGATGTTTTAGAAATTTGTAAAGGCAAACATTTCCTTTAAACAACTGCATACCCTCATTAATGAGAATAAATTACAAATTCCTGGTTACCAACAGGTGCCAGTTGGATCTAACTGAGGAGTAAATGCTTTGAGAGTAATGAGCTTTTTTTAAGTTTCCAATTTGGAGTAGTTTCTCTGGTGGCAGGAGTGTCTAGAACTAGGGAGTAGAGCACTGTAATGCTAAGTCTGTCATCTGTATTTATTGATGTTGTGTATGGTCTCTTTCTGGTGAACTAGTTATTCTGGATTTCCTTAAAATACATGTGAAGTGATGTCATTCCACCAAGTAAGTAATAAATGTTTCATACACACTTAGGAGCGGCAAACCCATGAGCTCAGTAGGTTTCCTTTTATTAAAAGGTGTTTGGGAGAGACTGAACTGCAAAAACTACTGAGGGGAAGGAAACAGAAGTTGTAATAGCTGTATTTGGTTAAGATCTCTTTGTCTTCCCTTTGGAACAAGGAGCAAGGAAGAGAACTGGGGGAGGGGGGAAAGAAACATGAAACAGAGGGAACAGCTTTCATCCTGAGTATGAGAAACAGAGTTGGGAAGCTCCCAAGGCTAAGTTACACTGAAATGGAGATCTCAGCTATCAGCATACAAATTGTCTGAAATCATGGATCAGCTAAGAAAAAACATTTCCTAAAACATAACTGTTCTGATTGTTTCTCATTCCTTTCAGAAGCATTTCCGAATTTATAGTTAAGAAAGGAATCCTTTACTTCACGAGATTGAAACTTGTGTTAGACTTAAGACAGGATAGTGTTTAACATTTGTTAACTTGACTGTGACAAATTGGTATTAAGTAAGGACTTCATGTACAGGTACCTCAAACAAGTAGGGGAATATCAGGAATTGGTGTGTGGTCCCAACCAATCTGCAAAAATGCTTTTCAGTACTGATTTTTTCAAACATTAGGATAAGAGGAGAAGCTTACCTGGTTGGTTTTTGTTCAGTGCTACTTTTAGAAGAGCAGGCAATAAAGAAGCAGACCATGATGTTATACATTTTCACAGCTAATATGTGTGTTTACAAAAGAATAAAAAGGAAAAAAAAAAGTGAAGAGCAGGCAGATAAGTCTCCTCTGGAAACTGTCAGAGAGGCTGGTGGCATTCAGCATGTTGTGAACAGAAGTTGAGACAGGTTTAGGTAAAGATAGACACGTGTTTTTCTTTTGTAATTTATTTATATTACTATTTATAATCCCCATTGCCCATGGTGGTGTAATAGAGCCTGTACTGAAGTTTTTGTACTTGCTTCAGGAATGAAGCAGCAGTAATAATGTGACAAAGATGGGTGTTTGAATTGTGTCACCATTTTCATAGCTCTGTTGGTTTTATTCTGTTCACTGAGGCAGAATTTTGCCCAAAGTACATACAGTGTACTAAACACAACAAATTGCATGTAATGTGAACTGTTATTTATTGGTTCTCAGCACACTACAATTTAAGTGCAACACTTACTATTAAGAGTCAAAGCATTGATAGTGCAAGGTGATAGATTATTGGCCACATGCACGGAAGAGCTTTTAAGTTTAAATCAACAATAGTTTATGTTTGTTACGGATGTTTGTAGTGAGAAAAGTGTTTTACAAAGCTTGAGCAACCTTTGAGAGGAAGACAGCGTAGTCTGCTAAATGATCGAGAAGCTAGGTTTCTCCCCTTAAAGAAAAAGAGTTGAAATGTTCACATCCAGATAGATCTGACCATGTGAACGTGGAACAAAAAAATATTGTGGAAAAAGTTATGGCAAGGACTTGAAGGTCAATAAACTTTTCTGTAAAATTTTTTTTTCACTAAGTTGGGAACCCTAATAGCACAGATTTCCTCCTCAGGATACAAAGGTATCCTGCATATTTTTTAAGTGTCTTTTAGAAAAGAAGATGGTTGCAGTTAACTTCATGAGCATGCAACACTCCCAACCAGACAAAACCAAAACACCTACGAAATGAAACATTCAGTTCATAGTATGAACAGTTGTGCTATAAAAACTTTTAATTTAGAAGTGAAATAATAGTAAAAAGGAAAAGAATTATAAAGAGAAAGGGCTAGGTAGAAGAAATATAACAAAATTAAAGAATTGACTTTGTTTTGGTAAAGGACAAAGAAGTAACTAAGAGATTCAGACTTGGGAGATTATCAAGGGACTTAAAGTGAAGAAAAGTAGTTCAGCTTTGAGAAGACCACATGCTCTTAGACAGTAAGATTTTACACACTGTAGCTGCTAAAATGGGAGCAGTTGATCAGCTACTGAAAATCTTAAATTTTGGATATAGATATTTGAAAATCTGTTTACACATAGGCTATAATCCTTTGGGAAGTCTGAAGTTGAGCTGAAAACTGAACTGCAAACTTTTGAGGGTCCCTCTTATTTCTGTTTTAGTCTGGTTCTTACTGTCTTCTTTTCCAAAGACAGCTTATAGTAACTCATGTATAACTTTAAAAGTTACCAGTGTGGTTATTTTAGTTTAAAGCTGTACTTCTTTGTTGTTTTACTTAAAGGAAACCAAGGAAGACTTTATGGATGTAATTTCTTCATTTCAAAGAGCAGAATAGTAGAGTACTGTCCTAATGTCATAGGTACAACTATCAAAGCAATAATTCATGTGTGTTATAGTCTGCCAGAAGTCAAAGGAATTGCATCAGAGATAAATCTGGCCAATTACTGTTTAAAGAAAATGCAGAGTAATTTAATTAAAGAACTATCCCACACCCCAAAAAAAATTAATTACTGAAAAAGTACTAATCTTAAAAGCACTGTTGTCACTAAGTCATGAAACATCTGGAAAGTATCATCAATGACCTTATTTCTAGCTACTTCAAAATACCATCTAATTTCTGTTACTTATCTTTTCAGTTCCTGCCTGTATGAATAAGTGTTAACTTTTTTTCCTGACCTTGCTCTTCTTTTGGCATTTCTAAAACACCTGTCATGTAATAAGGAATTCATTTGCAGCTGTAACAGTGATTTATAGTCATTAGCTTTTTTGCTGTCAATGTGTTTTTAAGCATGCTAATTGGAACGAGAGAGAAAATGTGATCAAGGGAAACTGTATCAGCAAACACTATAATTAAATATAGCATATTATTTATTTTCATGACCAACATTTCAATCTAATATTAAACATTCCTGGAAGGAACTAGAAGGTTTCATCTTAAAATATAACTATGGTATTTTGACATACAAAAAAGTTATATGACATTACTCCAGCAAGCAGTATGATCAAGATGAATTCTTGTCTGTTTATTCCACACTTCTACACTGAGAAAATAGAAGGATTGAAGTAGCTGTCTTCCCACAGATACAGGCACAGTTTCATAAATAGCTTTTGCACAGGGAAGGAAACGGTCTTAGAAAGTGCTGTGCTGAGACAGGTTTTTATTTATACCTTGGCTCCTTTGTGTTGTTCTGGCTGGGAAAAGGTTCTGTTTAGTGTAAAGGGTTTTCCCAGAACCAAATGTTACTGTGATTCTTTTGAGTAATCTAGAATTGTACCAGTATAACTGTACCATCAGTTGTGATGAAGTGTAAAGGTGACTCAACCTTTACAGGTTACTGTAAAGTGAGTGAAGGTTACTGGAGCTATCGTGTCTACTTTCCTTAGCTGAAAAGAGCAGATAAGTCTACTTGACTATTACTGTACTAACTATATGAATGTATGTCTTCAAAATCAGTTTCACAGGGGGCAGTTTCGCAGGCCTAGAATCAGATACCTCCCTTCATGTTCAAGGTCTCCTTTTATTCCCAGATTGGTAAACTAAGTGCTATTTGATCTAGCTCTGGAGTAAAGATGCATGTCCCATTCACGGCAGTGTGTTATTTCAATATAGCAGCTACAAGACACTTGTATTAGGATATTATTCTTCTGCATAGTATATGCAGAAGATATATCTAGGACTGTTCAGTTTCTCAGCTAGTATATATTATCAGTTTCAATGTGATCAGAGACACTAAGCCAATTTATGTTAGCTGTTCTCTGATCCTTTGTTTTAATATACATTTCTAGGGCTTTTTTCACATTTTCAGATGCTTTAAAAGTAGAACTGAGGAATCTCCTGATTTCTCAGATTCTTCATTTTTTCAGGTTTGTTTCTTCATATTAGTTTTCTCTAGCTGTCTTTGAGTCATCTTTTTGGCAGAGAAAGTGTAATAAAATCAGTGGGGGACAGGTTGCTCTCTGATCTGCTAATTTAGTAAAGGGATGAAAAGGTGTTTTTGAGATGCTTTGCAAACAGTAGGAGTGGGTGGGTGGAGGAGTCATGAAAGACAGGGAGAGCATGGGAGCTCAGAAAGTAGGGCAAGGGTTGTAGCAAGGGGAAGTAAAATAGAATACAGCTCAAAAGAGAATGAAGACTAGACTGGTAAAAACGTTACAAAGGTAGTGAGAACAGGAGAGAAAAGTCTGAAGTTAAACAGCATGTAGTATACCTTCAGTATGTGGTTACTCCTGCATATTCACGGGCATTTAGCTGTGTACTAGTCCTATCATAAACATCTTAAATCTGAACATCTTAGAAGCAAGCAAATGACAAATTATGCTTAAATTATTTAACAACATTTATCCATTCTTCTCTGCTTAGAAAATACATCCAGAACCACAATGACCACTGTCCAACTTGTGCTGAAGGTGTAACTTACCAAAAAAGACATGTCAGCATTCTGTTCCCTGATGTCATAAGGTCCTATCATAAACATCTTAAATCTGAACATCTTAGAAGCAAGCAAATGACAAATTATGCTTAAATTATTTAACAACATTTATCCATTCTTCTCTGCTTAGAAAATACATCCAGAACCACAATGACCACTGTCCAACTTGTGCTGAAGGTGTAACTTACCAAAAAAGACATGTCAGCATTCTGTTCTATGATGTCATAAGAACTGTATGATTCTCTTCCCACCATAAAAGATTTTTAGTTTGGGGACACCATACAGATATTTTGTTATTAAGTATTACCCATATCAATTCTTGGCCTCTTTGTACAACTAGTGCCCCTTTTTGGGGGGAGATTTTGTGATGTTCACATGATAGGACAATGAGCTAGATCTCCTGATACTTTTACCACAGAACAGTGGAGGACGTAACCTCAAGCATTAACAGACCAGAAATATAGAGACCAGAATCTTTATGTTAAAACCCCACTGAGATTTTCAGTTCACTGTCCTGGTTTTGGCTGGGATAGAGCTAATTTTCCTCCTAGTATCTGGTATAGTGCTGTGGTTTGAATTTAGGATGAGAATAACGCTGATAACACAGCATTATTATATTATATAATATATAATAATTATATTATATTATATAACATAACATTGCTGATGTTTTTGTTGTTGCTAAGCAGTGCTTACATTAGACAAGGACTTTTCAGCTTCTCAT
>NW_008796051.1:3566989-3568440 GCF_000699145.1 Aptenodytes forsteri | reverse complement strand
CAGCCCGGGAGACAGGCACTGTGGCTACTCCAACCTCATCGACAGGCCCTGCAGCTACTCAAACCTCGGCAACAAGCACTGCAACTACTCCAGCCCCCATGATAGGTACTTCAATTATTCAAACCCCGGTGACAGGCAGTGCAGCTGAACCAGAGAACCAACCCGTGCTGGTATCAGTCACCCCTATACACAAGAAGATATACACAAGAAAATCAACTCCTTTAGTAAGGGATGAAGATGAACCAGGGCTGTCACGAGAACAGGAGCAGGAAGAGGCAGAACCCATAAATGAGATGGTAACCACCCGATCCCGATCCCTGAGCGAGCTGCGAGATATGCAAAAAGATCTCAGTCATCGTCCAGGTGAGCATGGGGTCACCTGGTTGCTCCAATGCTGGGATAATGGGGCCAGCAGCCTGGAGCTGGAGGGTAGGGAAACCAGGCAACTGGGATCCCTTTCTAGGGAAGGGGGCATTGACAAAGCAACTGGAAAAGGGGCACAGGTCACCTCAGCCTCTGTCAGGCGTGAAGGAAAGGTATCCCTTCAAGGAAGATGTTATATGTCACCCAGGCAAGTGGACCACCATGGAGAGAGGTATGCAGGAGCTGAGGGAATTAGCCGTGCTGGAGGTGATTTATGATGACCTGGACAGCGGGCAGTTATCCAAAGATCCAGATGAAGTCAGGTGCACATGACCCATGTGGCAGAAGTTGGTACGGAGCGCACCAGTGTCACGTGCCAACTCATTGGCTATACTGACCTGGAAAGACGGAGAGGAACAAACGGTGGATGAATTGGCTGGCCATCTCCAGCAATATGAAGACAGTGTCTCTTCCTCCTTTGTCTTGACTGTGGAGAAACTGTCCCAGCAGACCCAGCAACTCAAAGAGGTTATGTCCTACTCCCCACCTGTATGGACCAGTATCTCAGCCATTAGAAGTCAGCATTCTCCTGCTCAAGAGAGGGGATATAGGGGATATACACCATGGGCCACACTGTGGTTTTAACCTATGTGACCGTGGAGAGGACATGAGGAACTGGGATGGAAAATCTACCTCGACCCTAGAGGCACGGGTACGTGAGTTGCAAGGAAAAACAATCACAAAAGGGGGTTCTTCCAGGAAACTTGCTGCTCCAGTTTCCAGTGGGCAGTTCCCCAGACAGAATAGAAGGGCTGATCTTACTTCTGATCTTAATGAAGAGACTTCTGACTCGTATTTACAAGAACTGAGTGATGCATACGATAATGAGGACTAGAGGGGCCCTGCCTCCGTCCAGGTGGAGGAAAGGGACAACTGGGTTTACTGGACTGTGTGCATTCGATGGCCTGGCCCATCAGGCCCACAGGAGTATAAGGCTCTCGTGGACAGCGGTGCACAGTGTACCCTAATGCCATCAAGCTACAAAGGGGCAGAACCCATCTGTATTGCTGGTGTGATGGGGGGATCCC
>NW_008796051.1:3551313-3559390 GCF_000699145.1 Aptenodytes forsteri | reverse complement strand
GGGCTGGCTGGGCATCGGTTGGCAGGTGGTGAGCAATTGCATTGTGCATCACTCATTTTGTATATTCTTTTACTTTTGTTATTATTATTTTCCCTTCCTTTTCTGTCCTATTAAACTGTATTAATCCCAACCCACAAATTTTACTTTTTTTTCCTGATTTTCTCCCCCATCCCATTGGGTGGGGTGGGGAGTGAACAAACAGCTGTGTGGTGTGTAGCTGCCTCTCGGGTTAAACCACAACAGTTCATGCACTGTTCTTAGTCAGTTTAACCATTCTTTCAGTTCCATCTGTAAGGAGAAGAGGTTAGTAAATTCTCTGCACCCTTCTTATTGATCTTTTCCTCCAAATAAAGCCTTAATTAAGGCTCTGTGAAAACAGGTCTGATTCAGGGAAACTATTGTTTTATTTTTAAGAATTTCTCCATATTTTGCAGGCTTGGGTTTAAACCTTCTTACATTATTTATATGCTTCACCATATTGTTGAATTGCACCCAGTCTTCAACTGGTTTGGAGAAGTTATAACCCTTTAGTTATAGTCTGATGGGCATTTCCATGCAATGTGTGAAGGGAAGAATGTCCCATTAAGGGAACAGGGTGTCCCAGGTTTAACTGTGCTCTTTACTTTTAATAAAGCTGATTTTCGAAGTAGAAAATTTTCTATTGTGTGAAATTGCAAAATCTTTTTGCTATCTATTCTAATATATTTATTACTAAGAATATGCTTTGTAATAATATAAGAACAGCATGAGATAAGATTCACCTTGTCAACTAGCTATTCAACACTGGGAAAGGAAGCATGTCTTGACATATGAAGCAGTAAGTTAGGGTCCACAATCTCATGTCTGGACTTAAAAAGTGTGTAAATGTACCTCTTCTGTAACTTCTGGTTTATTATTGATTATATTTTATTTTACAGTTACTGGTACTGAACACACAGCCCTAATTGTTTTATGCTAATACCAAATAAAAATAATAAAAAAAACCCACCCCATATAGATTTTATGTAAATCTGAGATAGTACCTCACTCATGCTAGTAGAAATCATTTGTATATAGAAAGAAAAACCAAGTCCGGAGAGACCTTTATATTGCAAAGTATTTTTACATTTGTGGCCTGAGATATATGCTACATGGTCTATGAACTGAGTTTAAGGGTGATTTACTATTCTTCTAGAGGAGGAGGCTTATCAGTTCATAAATATATGCTGCAACAACTTTCCCAACAGATTTCTCCCTACCTAGAGGAAATCCTGAAAACCACTGCTCAGAATCTGTAATTATGGTCCTCTTTGTAATCTGCCTTGTAAAATATTCTTGTTGAAATATGCTTTGTTGTACCCTGCCTAGATAGTTAATTCTTTTCAAAGAGAATGCTTAGCTGAGTTATGTTATTAATCAAAATCTATGCCTCCAGCAACCATTCCTACAATAAAATAAAATAAAATGTAGAAATGGTACAAAGGAAAATGAAGCTGTAATACCAAAACTGTACACAATGTTGATCCTCTTGATTCTACCTGACAAAAAAAGGTTTTATTCTCAGCACTAATGCATAAATTAGCTCTCTGGATAGCAAGATGGCAATATTGAAGGCAATTGCTGACAACAGGGAAGATTTAAGTTTGCACTTCATAATTTAACATGCTTAATTTATCAGTAGGTTGAGATTATTATTTAATAGTCCTATATGTTAAAACATTTTAATTAAAGTAACTTTTTAGTTTTCTGCCTCATGACCTGGTGCTAGAGCTGATTAATTCTTTGTGGAGGAGGCATGAAGCACTTCTCACCTTGCAATATATTTGCAGAGAGAAAAGGAATATTTTTCCATCCTGATGTTAAACAATTCATCTCACCATTACTGGCCAAAGTATTACCTTCACCAGTCAATATTTTCCAATGATATTGCATGAAAAAGCAGCACTGCTGGCACAATAAGATGTCGTTTGCCTAAGCTAAATGTAATCAAAGAAGAAAATGGGTAAATTTGGCAATATCTGCTCCAGGACAGAGAAGAGAGGTGGCTTGGATGAAGCAATCTTAAGTGCTAACTTCAGTATTGTTTAATGAGGAATTTCTGTGAGGTTCTTTTTTTTTTGTTTTATAAGCAGCAAGGGGTAGCAGGTATTTTTTCTTTTATGCTAAAAAATATTCTAACATCCCTGGAAATGCTTTTAATAGCACAAATATTTTTGTCCTGGTCCTTAACCCTCCCTTCTAAAAAAACCCCAGAGTGCTTTGTTTACACTGAATTAGCCCCATGGCATACTATTGCAAGGACTAAGAGAAAACTAACCTCAGAGCAAGAAACGTGTCAGCAATCCATATGAATAACCAGCATAAAAATCATTGAAGTTACAGGGCTACTGCATAAATGGAAACAAAAGTGAAGAAAGAGAAGAGAGAACCATCTCATGAGAGGGGAGAGCCCATATATCTGCATGCCCAGAGGCAAGATTGTCTTCCAGGACAATCCTGCAAGAAGGAAAGGAGAATACACTCTCAGGTACCCCCTCACCTGTTTGGACTTAGACTACAGGATACTTCTGCTTAATTTTCCACTACAGGGGCAGTCTGAGAAGATGCAGGTAGATGTGAGGACTGTTTTCAGCAAGTGTCATGTTCCTGAAGTCCCTTATGCCGCTGGCCATCTCCATTCTTCTGCCAGGCAGCAGAGAAGCATTCAGCAGGTTACCTGAGCCATTTTTAAGCATTCCCAATTAACTGTATTAAAACTGGAAATTGTGAGCTCTTCCCTTTCCTCTGCTTTCATTTTTTCTTATCCCCTAATCTTCCTTCTCTACCTCCATGGGTCTTGGCTCACAACATTGAGCCTTATTCCTGCTGCTTCTTTTAGGGACATTCCAAGTAAACTTGCATTTTTCTTCTATTCACGTAACTTTTTTTTTTAAACCTCTTGCCAGACGCTCTTTCCTTTCTAATGGACCATATCATAATCAAAATTACAAATCTGCTACACCTAAAAGCAAAAGAATTCATTTAGTTAATGCAGGACTAGGCAGATAATGTCTAATAATTACAGCTAATGTGTCACAAGAGGCAACAAATACGGATAGTAAGACATACAACAGACATTTCCAGTAATGTGAAAGCCACTGAATATATTCCTTCTATCTCTTCTAGTTTGTTTCAGTATGTAAATTTATCCTTTTAAGGCTATGCAGCTCTTGTCAGATTAAAAATTTGTCTGCAGCCTACCAAGATACAGCAGAATTTTCAAGCAGTAAACTTCACAGAGAGAAATCAAATAAAATTAATAAAATCAGAATATTCATTGGAAATAATATACCACTCCATATGAATCTACAGATGTCTAAAGCATGTACAAACATACCTACATTCGTGGATGCATGCATATTTGCTTTTGTGAAGGACCAGCTGCTCTCCAGGGTGATGATGTGTCTTTAGGAAGCTGATCAGAGTTCATTTCTTCTCTGCCCATTGACTGTGGGAAAAGTATCAACCAAAACAATGGAGGTTTGCTTCTAATTATGCATTATTATGAATTTCAAATCCAAAGTTAGAATTGTATCTGAAGTAAATGGGTGAAATCCTTTGAGAGTTTTTCACCAGCATGTAATTTCATTAGAATTCATTAAATCACTGTAGAGGAAAAAAAAAAAATAATAAAAGAGCAACCCCAGGGTGGGTTGTTCCTTTTAGCATTTTTTTTCCTCCTTTGAATTCAACACTTCAAATATTTTTCGAAGTTTTTCTATCTTGCCTTTCATGATGGTTCGCATTGCCATTTCATGGTAAGGCAATACAGTTGGATCTAAAATTTCAATCAGAATATTCTCAAGCTCTGAAGAGATACAAATATAGCTTTGTATCTTATCTCTGCTCTATGCTGGATGTTTTAGTTCTGTTTAAAATAATGTATTTGTATGGCTGTAAAACACTGAAGGATTGGCGCATATTACATATTTGCTGTACTATCAAAATCAAATCCTTCTCTGGATCCTGGCATGCCAAAGCTAACGTTAATATTTAACTGCAAAAGTTCAGTAGCTTCACAGAGTTTTTTGTCTTTTTTTTTCTTCCTATTGCACTGCTGGAATGTTATGAGAACACTGAAAGTTGAAGAATTTCTGTGTAATCTCACTATTATTATTTTCTGCATTTTATTTTTTCTTTTGTACTGAATTATAATTCCCCTGGAACCGAAGACTGCCACCTGAGTCATAATGCTAATAGTGATTAACACTTGGACTGTGTGATGTGCAGGTAACTCAACCCTTCTGTAATACTCCATCTTCTAGAAAGAGAAAAGTTTGGAAACAGGTAGTCAATGAGTCTTTTGACAAAGTCCTTTTTGGCTGCATATTTAAGGAAGTTTTTCATTTGCTAGAGTGAAGAAAAAGTGGCTTAGGTCTTTGGAATGATCTATTTATTGATATGCAGGAAGTTAAGGGGCAAGGGACTTGATTTCACAAGACTGATTTTGTGTTAACCCCTCTTTATTTCTGCTTAGCTTCCATGAATTTCTTAAGAAAACATGGCAAGTTGTCTGACAGGCTTAAAAGGGTGACCAAGGAAAAACAGGGTTTTTGCTTGTTTGTTTCTTTGTTTCAGAGAGACATTTAAGTTCGGCAAATATTAAGCTCAGGATCTTGCACACCTCAGCATGCTACTTCCTTATATTGAAAGTCAAGTTGTTTTATTGTAGAGCGTAAGAGCTCCAGAGAGACTTGCTTCATTTGCTGAGTCAAGCAATGAAATTGTGCAAATTCATGTGATGGAACAGCTTGGGGACAGGCGTAAATTTTATTTTATCATGCTGCAAATATTGGGGTACCTATGCTCAGTATGTTTTTTGGTATAAGCTGGAGAAGATGAAAATTGTCTTATTACTAATCAGAGTACTGAAATTGTGCAAATTCATGTGATGGAACAGCTTGGGGACAGGCGTAAATTTTATTTTATCATGCTGCAAATATTGGGGTACCTATGCTCAGTATGTTTTTTGGTATAAGCTGGAGAAGATGAAAATTGTCTTATTACTAATCAGAGTACACCAGGAAAAAAGAGAAAAAAAACCAACAATGGAGGTTTGCTTCTAATTATGCATTATTATGAATTTCAAATCCAAAGTTAGAATTGTATCTGAAGTAAATGGGTGAAATCCTTTGAGAGTTTTTCACCAGCATGTAATTTCATTAGAATTCATTAAATCACTGTAGAGGAAAAAAAAAAAAATAATAAAAGAGCAACCCCAGGGTGGGTTGTTCCTTTTAGCATTTTTTTCCTCCTTTGAATTCAACACTTCAAATATTTTTCGAAGTTTTTCTATCTTGCCTTTCATGATGGTTTGCATTGCCATTTCATGGTAAGGCAATACAGTTGGATCTAAAATTTCAATCAGAATATTCTCAAGCTCTGAAGAGATACAAATATAGCTTTGTATCTTATCTCTGCTCTATGCTGGATGTTTTAGTTCTGTTTAAAATAATGTATTTGTATGGCTGTAAAACACTGAAGGATTGGCGCATATTACATATTTGCTGTACTATCAAAATCAAATCCTTCTCTGGATCCTGGCATGCCAAAGCATTAACATTTAACTGCAAAAGTTCAGTAGCTTCACAGAGTTTTTTGTCTTTTTTTTTCTTCCTATTGCACTGCTGGAATGTTATGAGAACACTGAAAGTTGAAGAATTTCTGTGTAATCTCACTATTATTATTTTCTGCATTTTATTTTTTCTTTTGTACTGAATTATAATTCCCCTGGAACCGAAGACTGCCACCTGAGTCATAATGCTAATAGTGATTAACACTTGGACTGTGTGATGTGCAGGTAACTCAACCCTTCTGTAATACTCCATCTTCTAGAAAGAGAAAAGTTTGGAAACAGGTAGTCAATGAGTCTTTTGACAAAGTCCTTTTTGGCTGCATATTTAAGGAAGTTTTTCATTTGCTAGAGTGAAGAAAAAGTGGCTTAGGTCTTTGGAATGATCTATTTATTGATATGCAGGAAGTTAAGGGGCAAGGGACTTGATTTCACAAGACTGATTTTGTGTTAACCCCTCTTTATTTCTGCTTAGCTTCCATGAATTTCTTAAGAAAACATGGCAAGTTGTCTGACAGGCTTAAAAGGGTGACCAAGGAAAAACAGGGTTTTTGCTTGTTTGTTTCTTTGTTTCAGAGAGACATTTAAGTTCGGCAAATATTAAGCTCAGGATCTTGCACACCTCAGCATGCTACTTCCTTATATTGAAAGTCAAGTTGTTTTATTGTAGAGCGTAAGAGCTCCAGAGAGACTTGCTTCATTTGCTGAGTCAAGCAATGAAATTGTGCAAATTCATGTGATGGAACAGCTTGGGGACAGGCGTAAATTTTTATCTATCATGCTGCAAATATTGGGGTACCTATGCTCAGTATGTTTTTTGGTATTGGAGAAGATGAAAATTGTCTTATTACTAATCAGAGTACACCAGGAAAAAAGAGAAAAAAAACCCCGCCACAGCTTTTTGGCACTATGAATGTTTAAGAAATATTTATTTGGAAATAACATGGCTCTTTTGTTCCTTCAGGAAATATAGAGGCTCTGTTGAGCATCCAGGATGAAATATTATGATGTTTGGTTTAATCAGTATTCTAGCACTGATTAAAAATTGTTATAGTTAGAGATTGGCAGAAGATAGCAGACTGACACAGGAAAGTTTAAGTCGGGTAGAACAGATGACAGTTTTTCTCTTCCCCATCCCCAATGAAAAACAGGGTATTTTTTACAAAAATATTTTTAAAGGATTTCTTTAATCAGAAAACCATTTCAGCAGTCACTTTCTGATTAGCATTATTGATAACATCAGCTTAGATGAGAAGACAGCAGTTACACACTCTTGTCTTTTCTTTTTATATGGGTAATATCTATACACTATTGAGTCTATGTCCTCTTCTGAAACTGCAGGAAGTATTGTGACCTTTAAGTCTCACATCCCAAATGACACAATCCTGATAGCGAAGCTGAGGCAGAATGTCTCCCACATCCATGGCAATTTATTACAAAATTTGCCAAAAATATTTTGACAAAACCCTTTACTGGACCGTAAGTGCTGATTTCACATTCTCAGAGTGCTTCGCAGAATTTTCTCAAATTCCCACAGTAAAATACAGAAATATTTTGTCATCTCCATGTGTTGTTTGAAGTGATAGACTAGAGAGTATGACATTTGTTATTAATCACTGGTATAGTTCTCCTTTGGCATTCTGGCCAGGTTCTTTTTCAGGCTTTATGAAGGGTCAACAAATAGCAATTAATTTTTCAAATAGGGCCACTTAGAAGGATCCCCGCATCTAAGATTAGACCTCTAAGTTAAAAAATCTTGCCTCAAAACTTAAATGCTTCACTGTCCCTTGTTGCTACTAATGTTACTAATAAACCTCAGGGCCTTAAGCTCTCTTCTCATTTGTACTTTCTTTTCTCCCCTGTGAAAGGTGTGTTCCAGATGAATCCTCTTGCCTTATCAAGGCTATACCCGCTGCATTCCTTCTTTATTATAACAGACTGCAGGGCAACTTCAGTAATTGCTAGAGACAGCTAGGCAGCAGGGCTTAAAATGCTATGTGTGGAAGCAAAGCCTTCTGACAGTGTCCTACCTATTCTTTTGTTACAACTTTATGGCTACAGTTCTTTTAGAATCAGGGACATGTTTGTTGGTGAAGTTGTTTCTTAAAGTTTCTTTTGGTTTTTCTTGTAGTGGTTTTTTGGTGTTTGATTAATACTGTTATCATATGCTGCCCCAATGACATTTCTGTAGGAATTCTGTAGGAGCCAGCAATGTGCACTCGCAGCCCAGAAGGCCAATCATACCCTGGGCTGCATCAGAAGAAGCGTGGCCAGCAGGTCGAGGGCGTGATTCTGGCCCCTCTGCTCTGCTCTGGTGACACCCCACCTGGAGTCCTGCATCCAGCTCTGGGGCCCTCAGCATAAGAAAGATGCGGACCTGTTGGAGCGGGTCCAGAGGAGGGCCACAAAAATGATCAGGGGGCTGGAACACCTCTCCTATGAAGAAAGGCTGAGAGAGTTGGGGTTGTTCAGCCTAGAGAAGAGAAG
>NW_008796051.1:3544832-3551251 GCF_000699145.1 Aptenodytes forsteri | reverse complement strand
AAAGATGGGGACAAACTTTTTAGCAGGGCCTGTTGCGACAGGACAAGAGGGAATGGCTTTAAACTAAAGCGGGGTAGATTTAGACTAGACATAAGGAAGAAATTTTTTATGCTGAGAGTGGTGAAACACTGGCACAGGTTGCCCAGAGAGGTGGTGGATGCCCCATCCCTGGAAACATCAAAGGTCAGGTTGGACGGGGCTCTGAGCAACCTGATGTAGTTGAAGATGTCCCTGCCCATGGCAGGGGGGGTGGACTGGATGACCTTTAGAGGTCCCTTCCAACCCAAACTATTCTGTGATTCTATGATTTGAGTTAGGTCAGAAGTAAAAAGTCTTTCTGTAAGTTTTTTTGGTTTTGTTTTTGTTCTTTCTGATTAGGAGTCTTTTTTTGTATGCTTATCTCAGCTTGTCCATCAGCTGTCAGCCTGAGATGTCTTTCATTCTTTAGAGGTTTTAAATTAAAAAAAAAAAAAGTCATGTTGAATGTGGAGGATGTGTAGTTAAGCTGTGATCCTATGAGCGGCCTTTCTGCCCCTGAACTAATTAATTCTTTCAAGTTCAAATTGTGTTTCTTTCTGCAATAATACTTTCTGTTTTTTAAACAAAGAAGAATATACAGCTTCAAACTGCAGGTGTTTTAATCTATGAATGTGATTGATCTGAAGGGCATTCACCTAATAAATAGTAGACATAGTCAAGGCAAAGTTAGCTTCGGTTATCTGTGGTCTTCAGCTGCGGAATGAAATTAATCTAAATTGAATTCCAACACCAGAATCCCCATGTCTTAAAAGTGCAATTAATATGCTTAAAATGTATCTCATAACAGCATTTTTCTATTATACACTGATGATTTGTGGGACTGTAAATGTAGTGAATATAAGGATAGATTCAAGTTCTGAAAGCGCTTAAACTCTTCTTCATTAATTTTAAAGCTGTAATCACATTAGTGTATGCGAGTTCATTTATTGTGTATGGATTTGAGCTGTCATTAAATCAATCATGGTTAACCTGAGCTGGAAAAGATTATAGGTGCCACCCTTGAGCAATGACAGCATAAGTTGCACTACATAGGTTTCTAAATTGACAAGTTCCCTTTTCTAAATGCAAAAAACCTTGAGATTAAGGTACGATTATAGCATATGGCAAGTATGGGATGCCTCAAAAAATTCTGAGTATTTTACTAAGAATAAAGTTTTACTTGCCTTTGTCATTGACATAATTTAGCATAAGAAACCAGTAGAGTCATCAGAATTGGCACCAAATTAATTTGAATTAGTTTTAAGTATATTTTTCTCTTAGTTTTCAGAGGATATTCTGGGACTACATATTCTTCACCAGGCAAGAGTTCTTTAACTTGATTCTTCAATGTTTACACAACACCAGTACTGAGAATGTGAGTGAATGGGCTTTATTTTGAGGAGAATTAGTGCTAAGGATTTTTTAACCTCATAGTCTCATTGAAAAGCTGCTGAAGTAAGTTTTAAAAAAGCCCACTGACTTTGGAGGGCTCTTTTTCTTTGTTTCCAGGTTTGAATTAGGTGTGTTTACCTGGGCCCAGTGCAGAGGTAAGGTGGATTGCAAGGCAGCCCCTCACAGTCTGCTCACATACTGCTCCACAGCTCCTCTTTCAGCTGGCTCTGCTTATAGTACCCTGGCAGTTTTTCCTCATAGTCATTTTTTTTGCCTCTAAGGTGACAGAAGTTCTCCTCAGAAAAAAAAAAATAACCCTTGAGACTTACCTTGCTTGAGTTATGTTCTGCCCTTAAGAAAGAAGAAGGGCTTTTGCTTGTGCATCTCCAACAAAAGTTTGAGATCAATATTTATATAGTATTAAATTCTGATAGATATCAAGTACCCTAGCCATTCTCCCAAGCCGTTGAAGTCCATTTGCCCAGGTAATCACTGAAGTCAGAGGTATCATCTGTATTTCAGAACCTGAGTATTTTTTAAGGACTCCCTGTATTTTTCTCCAGATATGAATACCCTGAGGTATCATTTTTGTCAATGAACATCTATATGGGATTCAGCCTTTTGCATCTAATCAATTTATTACTATTTCATTATAGGAACTCATTTTCAAAGGTTTCATTAAGACATGCATGGTGGTGAAAGTCTCAGTTTTCATAACAAATGGGAACATAGTAATTTTGACTGTTATTTAAAATACTGCATATAATAATGTTCATTCTTATTGAAGAAAACATTATGACAAAAATGCAGTTTTAAATCTTGGGATGAATTCTTTGCTTTTTTGTCTTTTGCTGCTGAATGTTCTTAAATATGACTAAAATTTCCAGTTATGATTAATAAAAACAGCTTTTCATGGGTATTTCATAAATTTAAGATGTTATTTCTAGTACTAACTACATAGTAGCACATCTGTGATTTCCCCATCTTTCCAAACTGCCATGATGTTTGGTATTTTGAAGTATGCTTTAGTCTCAGCATTGGCATATTCCTGTATTGGTTCATAAAAGATGGAATTTATGGTGAATATGTAGAACTGTTCAGCTGTTTCTGCTACAGCAGCATGCTTGGAATTTGCAAGTCCTCTTGAATGCGTCAGTGAGCCACCAAATAGATTTATAATACAGTATAATTATTTTGTTTTCAAAGTTAAATATAAATGAATGACATGCAAATTAGGCCATAGTCAGATTCCCACAGTCAAATGAATTTCTGAAAGAATATATTTCAGTATAACCTCTGCCCTTCTACTCTGTGAAAGCCTACATAATAAAACACAATGTTTCCCTTTGGGGCTTGCATGCTGGTTGGCTGGTATTAGTACCTTTAAACTTGATGAGCTTTGTTGTTGATTTCTTGAGTGTGGGGCCCAAAGGTGATACACCATCAGTATAATTTTATGGACAGAAGAGATTCAAGTCTTTCTGAAAAGTGTAAATCCAGTGTTTTGCAGAACTGGACAGCTTTTCTTCTTGGAGGAATAGTGCAAACATTTTAGTTTTTCATTCCAAAGATACATGAAGAAAGACTTTGAATTTGCACCATTATTCTGTGCTAGTGCCAGGTAATTCTGCATGTACTGCATGAAGAAGGATTTACCTGTTATAGAAGTCGGTTTTGTAGAGCTTTGGGCTTCCTGAAGTTGCACATTTACATTAGAGTTGATGGTTGTGGTTTATGTGCAAATATAAAAAGTAGGTAATTTATTTTTTTGTACTACTTTCTGTTTCAGCTTTTCTCTTTCATGCATAATTTTTGTATAAATGTTTCAATTTAATTATTGTTAGAAATGGATGAATGGCCTTAGGAACCACAAAGCAAAAGTTTAATTTGATTCAATTGTGTTTATATAATGTTACCTGTCTGAGGTGAAATTTCAAATACCACTGAGAAAAAAGAAATTAAACAATGGTACAAAAAGACACTTACAAAGTGAGCAAAAAGAGCAAAAATGAAATCCAGATGGCAAAAATGGATTCTAATTAATCTAGAGGGAAAATTATTGAGGAGACCAGTGTTTTCCCACATGTAGATGGCTGGATTTGGATGAAATGGTAAGACTGGCACAAACCTAAGACAGGGAGCAAACACCAAACAAGACAAGAAGTATCAGCTGAAATGGTAACAAAGAGGACAATGCAAAAAGATCTTGTTATGAAACAGGTAGATGATAATTGTCTGTCTGGCTCTGTGGTGACTGTGCTTCTATTAAGTTGCTTTCACCCCGTCTTCCCTTGCTTATTGCCTTCTGACTATTATCAGTCAGTCTGAAAAAGTTATAACTACTTCTCACATGTCAGCTTCCATTTCTGGTGTTTCAGACAACCCCAGTTCTAAGTAATACACCAGGAGGTAGTCAGACAAGTTCAGTGCACAGCCTTGTAAACAATCCAGGGGCCAAAGGGGTTTTAGTCCTTTAGAAGACAGTAAAATGAAGTAAGTACATCCAACCTGGCCACTGAATTGTGGGAGTTAAGATAAAACATGAAGATGGATTAGTTTTTAACTATGATGAGGGTAGATGTCTGAGTTTCATCAGACTTACAGTAGAAGCAGAAACCAGTTAGGGAACCTCACCTTTCAATAATTCAAAAATACATTTAAAAAATAATTAGTGAGAATTGCATCACTTCAACAAGGCTCAGAGGATAAGCTCCCAGTGAAGTCAGGGTAGATGAGGTAGAATAAAAGAATAAAATAATTGGTCTCACTTTTTGTCTCTTCTTGATGAGACTTAATGGTAACATTAATTTCTTTTGCTGGTAATTTAAATGATGGACAGCTTAAACCTATCTAGTGGAGACAGTCCATTTCTTTGTCTTCTAATAGAAAACACAGTGAGAGACAGGTGGAGGGAAGGCATCAGACTTTCTCATTGTAGTACCTGAATAACTATGGGCTTTAAGATTGCCATGTTGAAATTAGGGCGCTTTTTTTTTTGCTTTTTTTGTTTTGGCTTTTTTTTTCCTTTTTCTTTTTGTAACAAAGTAGAAACTTGTTAGATGAGTCATTTACAAAAGGCAACTTTCACTGGAAGGTTCAGTTCAGGTGTCTTTTATTTTCACGTGGGCTTCTCTGAATTCCAGTGATGAAATAGTCAGCATTCGGTTAGGATACTGATTATACATGCGTTTTCATGTGGAAATTGAAAACTGCAGCACCTTGCATCGTAACCTTATGGAAGAGTTTAGTAGTGCTTTTCACTGTCATCAGCTGTTTTAATTACATCAGCATTGCTTCAAGGACATGAATGGAGCCATAATAATATATACCAGATGAGATTCAAACATGTATGCACATCTTTATTTTCTGCTTGTCATCTCTTCACATCTTTAATTTGTAATTTAAATTTTGATATGTAGCTCCTTCATATAGTACAATGAATATAATGTATAAGATGTTAGATGGTTTATGAAAAAAAGTCTATTGCTGTATTCATTGCACATTTCTAGTCTGCTTTTCTGGTGTGGTCTGAGTACACTATGGCTCCAGATTTGACATCACTGTTATTTTCCTCATAAGTCTTGTTTCTGCTGTACAACTGGTTGTGCCTGTTTTGATACAACTGAATCACAGAGCCATGTTCTGAGATTTACTGTCCTTAGTAAAAATTAACATTTCTGTGAAATATAATATTTATAAAAATATTTCATTTAAAGCATGTAATATGAAATATTATGACTATTAAATATCTGTCATTCAACATAGAAATATTTACGGATTCCTTATTTTGTGACGGCAAACTCCTGATGTTGAAACTAGGAAGATTTGAAATCTCTCTTTCAGCACTATTTGTTACATTCCTTTATGCAGCCTAGGTTTAATTTTTGCATATAACTTACTCTGCACTGCAGCCTAATGGAACTGCTTAATTTTTCTCACATTTATTGTTGTCTTTCTTTTGTGTGACCTTATGCATGTAGCAAACAGGATTATTATAGGACATAATTGTTTTAATTATCATTTCTAATACACTGCTGTAGTAAAGCTTGTTTGCTAGACTTGACTTAACTAAAATATTCACAACATGAATGCCCACACAAGGTCTTCATTTTGATGATCATTCCTGAAACATCCCAGAACTACAGAAAATAAGATTGAAACACAAAATGGCAATATAGGAGTAAGGGCATTTTACTTTTTTTTTTTTTTTTTTTTTTTTTTAAATTGAGCAAAACCTGTGATCAAATGGTTTATTGTCAAGTTTTTTTTAAATTCCAGAATATTGACTGCTTGGTCTACACGAAACCTTTTTTTTTAATTTCACTGACCTTTGTATTAATCTTTGGCTTTTCTTCCAAATACTATAACATTAGTAGATGTTCAAGCATTAGTCTGATCCAGGAATCTGTGGTCCTTGAAAGCAGGCTAGAATTTTGGCAATAAATTACTTCAGGACTTTGCAAAAATGGGTAAAATACATGCTAAACCGTGGGAGGAATCTTTAAGGCATTCTTGCACAAGAAAAAAATTGTGCAAGGTTTCTGAACTTTTTTCTCTCTAAATCTGTGAATTGCACACTGGTTGTCTGGTACTTCTATAGAGTTTTGTTTGGTTTTGAATGTAGGCTCCTGGCTCTTCTGTACTTCAGAGCTTTCCTGTTGCATCAGAATTACAGATTCAAAACTGTCTGTGATGCATGCTCAACAACTCTGTTGTATTTCTTTCCCCTGAAACGTAGAATATTTTAAACAAACAGAATAGTTGAAAAAAATGTGCAGTTTTGTTCATCACTTAGGAATAATTACATTAAGAAGATGTCTGGTTAATCTAAAAATAATGAGAAATTGAAAAGTGCTGTCAGCACTGGCCTTTATTTGTAATTGATACATGAAAGCTTATGGAAATTGTGGGTTGTGACAGGTCAGTCATTTTTTTTTGCTTAATGTCTGTGAAAAATTAAGCAAATTTAGCCAGCTTGCTAGCCCTAAAAATTCAAGTCTTCTGTTCTG
>NW_008796051.1:3537587-3544623 GCF_000699145.1 Aptenodytes forsteri | reverse complement strand
TATTATGTAAAATAATTTCTGTAATATATAATATAATGTCTGTAGTGCAAATGACCTATATTCCATGGCATACGGACTATAAGCTATATCAGATAATCTATTCACAGCTATTGAAAAATAACAACTTTCAAGCATTACAGACTGATCACAATTTCAAACAAGTGACAAAAATTTAGATGTGGTATGATTCAACGGTAGGATCATATTTCCCTGTACATTTATGCAGTATTCCTCTTAGTATGGATATAGTCTTAGTGTTTGCTACAAGACAAAAAAAAAACAGTAAAAAAGATAAGTAAGACTTGAGCTAATTTGGTTAAAAATGGTGATAGAAAAGACTGATGCACTTTTCCAAGAGGAATAAAAGAAATATCAGTGTTTTTTAGGGCAATGTTATGTAACAGTTATATTAGCTTTAGTTAATTGAGTAATTTTATTTCTGAACTTTTTTTTTAATACGCTTAATAAGAAGCTTTGGATTTAATAGTTACTTGGAAAGCTGCACATTTGGTGTTGCTTTTTAAATTTTCTCAGAACTAGTGAACACCTTGGTAGGTAGAAGGATGTTTTTGCAAACAGATGGAACATAACTGAAAACTTGACTTGTGTTTTCATTTCTTTTGTTTTCTTTTCTACTTCATATCCTGTGATATTTCACACAGTGAACAAATAACAACAGTGAGCACTGCAGATATGATCTTGAAAAGTATGTCTATAGGAAAAAAACCTGGATTTTAGTACTTGACATTTCTCTTGTTTTACTTCTCAAAGCACTTGTTGCCTCCCAGTTTTTTGTATAGGCAAGACTAATTTCAGAAGTTCAGAACAATCTGTGAAAGTATTCCTTGGAAAAGTAACAGACTGAAGAAGGTTATACACTTCTGAATCTGAACTGAGGAAAAATGACAATTAACTTAGAAACTTCCAGAAATGTCATGTGAAAATTGCAAAAAAGAAATATAGAAATAGGCATGACATAGTAAGTTATTAGCATGAAAGACACTTTAAAGCTTTAACTAAAATAAAAATGAAAGCAATCCCATTTCATCACAGAGACTATTCCTCCTAACTTTCAGGATAGTCCTTCTTTCCACAGCTTACAATGCCCTGTTTGACTTTGAGTATCACCCACAAATATGAGCATCAGTTTGTCCATTGGAAGCCAAAGGCTAAACTCTCATTAACCAAAGTGAGACCACGATTTTAACCACAATCCTTGTCCATATCTTGTAGTGGTTTTCTTTCTTTCATTATTTCATAATTAATATCTTCGTATTTAGTTTTACTTGGTCTGTAATTTTCAATGTGCTGCAGGCTGAAATGTCCCTCAAGAGCTTTAGACACTTCTAGAAGAATCTGTAGGATCAGGAGTCTATTAAATGAAAAACTTTTGGTTTGTTTTATGTTTATGTTATTAATGAAGCCTTCACACCACCACTCATAACAAAAGTTACACCTATAAATAATCTTTCTCATGTATGAAGTCTCCTCACATTCCATATAATACTGTAGAAGAACTGTATCCATCTAATAAACTATTATGAAGACTGAGATAAGATTAGGCATACTTTTGAAAAGGCTATAAAATCTTAACTTTAATGAAATAAAACTAAAAGATCAGTTTTTCAGTTTACTGTCACTTTGCAAACTCTTTGTTTGCAAAAATTGCAAAAATTGAATTGCATTTTTAAAGTACATTGATATATTGAGGCTGAACCTAGGCAGAAAGGTTTTTTGATAAGTCATTTAGACTTTCTAAAAACTTCTAAGAAACTGTACCAGTGATCAGATTTAGCCCAATGTAGGATAATGTAGTCCTACCATACAAATGTTTGACATTATTTTTGTGTTTATATTTGACTCAAATGTTGTTTTCAGCATTGAATCAATGTTTCCATCTGTGAAAATAGTTCATTTTAAAAACATTATGAAATACAGATGCAACTTTCATGATTTTTTTTTTTTAGTCCATCAGAAAAAAAAATAATTTTTGATCTGAAAATCTGTTGTAAGCAAAAATTTTTTATTGGGATCAATTACTTACTGGACTAAATGTCTGACATGCTCATGCACAAGATACAGAAGGGTGAACTTGGTAAAAGGCTGAGAAAGATTTTCTTTTCTCTTTCTGAACCTCTGAATGCTGCAGAGAGTGCATTTATGAAAACATTGAGAAAACCCATCCTCTTTAAAATTTTGCATACACTGAAAAACAATTGCAGACTAATAGAAAAAAACAGACTTTTGGTACACATGATTAATGAAAATCAATTATATTTTTTTAACCTTGAAATTAAGTCTTCCTAAAATAGAAATGTTTTCATACCCCTTATTTCCATCCTACACTAGCAACAATTTCATTCTGCGATTTCACACTCGATGCTATGGGATGCAAATTAATAGGCATTTGTCAGTAAATTGGTAGGTGCTGGCAACAGATTACCAGTCTCCCACGCATATTAGCAGAAGGCAAATTCCCATGAAAAGTCTGCAGAAACAATTTCTGCTTTTTTCAACTGACAATGGTGTGATCATATGCAATAGACAAAGAAAAGATTCCTAATATAATGTGTCTTTTCATAAAGCAACAGTAAAGCTTACCTCCCATGTACTATTCATTCCTAGTGGGGCAAGAGAAAGAAAGTACTTTTATTGTTCCAAGCAAAAATGATACCTTTCTTTGAACTTTAAAATTTCTTTAAAATTAATGCTGCTAATTTTGGTCTTCTTTGTCTCTGATTGGTAGAAAGAAGCCTGAGTTCTCTTTGGCTTTGTAAGGCAGATTTGCTTGGCAATGGATGTTACTGAAAGGGCAACCAAATGACTTAGAGGGAATAGTAATGAGGCATAGAAACTTAAATAATCCAAATGACAGGTTAAAATTTTATCTCTGTGGGGAGTAAATGAAAGTCACCAACATTGACAAGACATTTGGTATCCCATCCATAAAGTCTGCAAACTGAAGAAAGCTGTCATAACAGTATTCACCATCACTTCCAGTATTTCCTGCCCCCCACCATCACAGACAAGCTGGGAAGTTGTAAGTATGCAGGATTTCTATGGCCTAGTTATGGTAGAAAGCTGTGGTGGACCAGCACTGGAAATCTGGCAAGCTCCCTGGCTATACAATACCCACAAATTATTACATCACATGAAATAAGCCTGATAATATAAGGACTTGTCTTGTAACAGTCTGGAAGAAATATGTCTTAGAAGAACTTTTCTGGGGACAGTTAGCTTCCCACTCTCCAGCAGATTTGGGGTTTTGAAGAAAAGACATAGAATTATGCCTCATGTTTTGGATTCAGAGGGAGCTCAACTTCGTAGAAAAAGAGGACAACCCAAATAGTAGAAAAAAGACTGAGAAACCATTATCACAGGAAAGTTGTCATGATGAAAGAAAAAGTGAAGGATTGAGGAAAGGATCGGCAGTATGAATGAGATCTCACTGAAGCTTAAATGGTAAACGAGAGAAAAAAGGAATTGCTGGGAAAAAATGTTTCTATGTCAAGCGTAGCATGAATCATTGCAAAAGCTAGAAAAGTTAAAAATTGTATGTGCAGAGTGCCTATACTTTTTCCTAATTTTCCCCTTAAAATCAGTGATTTGACCTTTTTAATATTCACTCTTAAATTGTCACCTGCACCTAAATTGGAAGAAAACATGGTTTCAGAGAATTCTCTGCTGCAACATTCTCTGTCTTGATAATTTTATCATTTGACCAGGTTGAGGCTTGAAAATAGTAAAGCCAGCCTGGTTCCATGAAGAAAGCTCATAGCAGCCAGTGTAAACTGTTTTGCTGTTTCAAACCCTGAAGGATACTTCCTGGGATGGAGAGAGAACTTTCTGCATTTCCTTTGTCTAAATGACAGAGGAAAACAAATTTTAAGTGTGGTGTTTTCACTGCCTAATGGAGCTTTCTGTATTCTTTCCAGATCATACACGGTATGTTCTGCAGCTAGATTATAATATATTGATTATGCAGGTTTTCTTGCAGGTGTGGGGTAGGCAGATCATTTTAAGATACTGATAGGTGCTCAGAGAACAAATGTTTCTCCGCACACCTGCTGTGTTGACATCTTTCAGTCACCCTGAATGCTGGTGTTTCTTTAAGTGTCAGTTACTATACCTACCAGTAGATACTTGATCCAGGAGTATTTCTGATCACTTTCTGAAAGAAGTGCATGAAAAAAACATAATTTATCTATCCTGAATATATGCAATAAGCCATATATTGTTTCCAGGCTGTGAATCCTAGTGGAATTTCAGCACTAAATGCTGACTCAACTAGCTATTTTAGCAGCAGATTAGCTTTATGCATGCAAATGTTCCCATTGACATCTGCAGGCTTGATTGCAGGTTTATATTTAAACAAATAGTGAGCATTTTTATGCATCAAAGACCAATAGACATTATTTATATCTGAAACTTTGCAATTAGTAGTAGTAGTTATTTCAGTATATTCTTGTTACCCCACAGGTATTACCTATGAAATCCTCTTAAATTATTTGAAAGTTGATAAAATGCTAAAATATGCCATAAAAATTGTAGTTATGACACATTATCCTCCTCTTTGTACACTGGATTTGACAGTCTGCTTGTTGCAAAGTGCAACAAAAAAAGTGGTTCAATTGTGATGCTCACCGATATTTTAGCTTTTTAAAGCAAGACAAAGAGAGGGGAAAAGAATGAGTTGTGTTTGTCATCTTTACCAAAATAAGACAGTCATGGCATGTACTTCTTTGAATACAGCCTCTAGATATGGAGGATCTGTGAGCAGACAAACTTAAGTTTTCTTTATCGTAGACTCCCTTTAGCCAGCTCTGAAACAGACCTAAGAAACCTGGGATTGGTAAACTAGCTTGGAAGTCAGACTCTGCTGCTGTGCTAGTACTGAAAATTTGTATACGGTGTTTTAAGGAACTGAAATATCTTGATTTTTAATGTCTTTTGCATACCAGTTACATCCAGTTTCTGGCAACAGTAAGCATTGGCATCCTTTGAATCATGTAAACCATATTTGAAGTACAGCCTGGACCCAGACTACTTTACCATAATTTGCACCTCTCACCTTTTCCATAGAAGAAGCTGAATTACACTTCTAAGTCACATATAAAGCAGAGACGACGATGGCAAAAAGAGCTTTAAAAAAAAAAAAAAAAAAATTTTAAGAGTTTCCTGAATTCAAGAGGACTAAAACAGGTGGTCTAAGATTTCAAATTTTTTAGGTGTCTTTTGCCAATTTAGGATCAACTTTTCATATTCCAGTGTTTTCTAATCAGTAAAAATGATGCAAAATCCATGATACGTTAGTTAAGTCCACATCTGCCTCCCAAGTAACAGTGATAGATGTATGGCCCACACTTTCTTTTTTATTTCTTCCTTTTCTCCTTTTCCACATATCTCTTTTCTGCTGCTTAGGTATGTCATGGCTGACTTGCCCCTTCTTCCACTGTTCCCTGTTCATTTTATGATATGCTTAGAAAATCTCCTCTAATTGGTAATCCTGGCTAGAGGAGGACTTAATCAGCAGTAAAAATAGGGGAGCTGATTTTGTGTGATCCAGCAGCCTTCTGCAGTCTACCATTTTTGGACACTCTTTTCAGCATCCTTTATCCATAAAAATCTAGAAGCTGTGTTTGCCTTTAATGCAACATGGAGAATTATACATAAACTATGTGTTAATCACGGTGTATTTATTCTGGATTCACTTTTTTCCCTCAACTTCATAAAACATATACTTGGTACACTCATATTCTGTGACAGAATAAAATGTTAGTTCAGATATGCTTCCTCTCTTAAAAAAAAATCTACGTTTTGGAGCCTTTACTGACAGTTCTGTGATGCTTATATAGGCAAGTGCAGATGAGCCCGAATCGATGGTTACTGAAAAGGTAACACCTGACTACAGAAAGATTGATGTAAAATCTAGAGTCAGAAAAGATTGTTTAACATAATTTTCCATAGTGGATTTTCTATTAGGTACTCTTGAGATGAGACACAAAACTTGTGTTCAAATGTCCCCAGTGCTCTGGGGTGACTCAGAAGACATTAACTATGCACCAACCCAGAGGTCTTGCATGAGTCCTGCAAAGGTGGTGTAGGTGTGGAAGCCAAGTAGGAAGTTTTTTAACTAGAAAGAATTACACGGATCTTGGAGAGTGTTAATTGAGCATCAGGTGTGTTTGCAGATCCCCTAGAGCATTGTAAGTGGGGAAGAGGAAATCTTAAGAAATGATCATTTTTGTCAGCAGATTTCAGGAATTTAGTGGAATTTACTATTTATGTTTTCCTTCAAAACAGAAAGGAAAGATCCGTTTCCACTTCTGGTCATACACAAGAAAGCACAGGCATTAGATCTAGTTCATAGCTAGGATTCAGTCCACAGCCTTTTCTTTAATATTTGTTATTTAAATTATTGTATCATCATCTTCTCATATAATACAGTCTTTATTACAAAGAATCATAGAATATTTTCAAAATAAGAGAGGTAAAATATCCATTGGCAAATGTTGGGATGATGATGTTCTTTGATACTCTATACGTCTGACATGAGAAGCCTTGCATGGATTAAAATAGGAAGTATTCTTACACTTCCTATATATCTGGTCATAGCCAGCACGGGCTCATGAGGGGAAAGTCCTGCTTAACTAACTTAATTTCCTTTTATGACAAGGTCACCTATCTACTTGACCGAGGGAAACCAGTAGATGTGGTGTTTTGGGATTTTAGCAAAGCTTTTGACACTGTCTCCCACAGTATCCTTCTGGCCAAAATGTCCATCACACAGCTAGACAAGTCCATAATACGTTGGGTGAGCAATTGGCTGACGGGTCGGGCTCAAAGGGTTATAGTAAATGGGGTTACATCCGGCTGGTGGCCACTCACCAGTGGGGTTCCCCAGGGTTCGATTTTAGGGCCAGTGCTCTTTAATGTTTTTATAAATGATCTGGACGCAGGAATCAAATGTACATTAAGTAAGTTTGCCAAAGCTACTAAACTAGGAGGAGCTGTGGACTCCCTTGAGGGTAGAGAG
>NW_008796051.1:3524703-3537499 GCF_000699145.1 Aptenodytes forsteri | reverse complement strand
CAGTGTGCCCTGGCAGCCAAAAGGGCCAACTGTGTCCTGGGGTTCATCAAGCACAGCATAGCTAGCCGGTGGAGGGAAGTGATTGTCCCACTCTACACCGCACTGGTGCAGCCCCACCTCGAGTACTGTGTGCTGTTTTGGGCGCCTCAGTATAAGATGGACATCAAACTATTAGAGTGTGTCCAGAGGAGGGCAACGAAGATGGTGAAGTGCAAGTCGAGGGCAAGACTTACGAGGAGCAGCTGAGGTCACTTGGTTTGTTCAGCTTGAAGAAGAGAAGGCTGAGGGGTGACCTCATCGCAGTCTCCGACTTCCTCAAGGGGGACAGTGGAGGGGGAGGTGTTGATCTCTCTCTGGTGACCAGCGGTAGGACACGAGAAAATGGAATGAAGCTGCATCAGGGGAAGTTCAGATTGAACATTAGGAAAAGATTCTTCACTGACAGTGTGGTCGGTCACTGGAACAGGCTCCCCAGGGAAGTGGTCTTGGCACCAAGCCTGTCAGAGTTCAAGGAGGGTGTGGATGATGCTCCTAGTCATATGGTTTAGTTTTAGGTAGTCCTGTGAGGAACAGGGAGTTGGACTCGATGATCCTTATGGGTCCCTTCCAACTCGAGATGTTCTGTGTTTCTATGATTCTATTGTACAAGCTCAACTACAGAAGAAATATAACTTCAGGAACCTCAAAAACAATGCACAAAATTGAAACTGTACTCCCAAATCAAATGGGAGACCGTGCCTAATAAGTATGATCAGTTCCACATGTGTTTATTCCAACCTCAGTACAAGTCTAAATATAATCATCCATGTTAAAAAGGTGGCAGAATGCACTGGTTCTGGAAGTCTCCCAGGATGTAGTAATTTACACTAAGAAGGACGTTTGAGTATGGTAGATATTGAAGTTTAGACAATGCAATGGCAGACAACAAGATAGTGCTGGTTTGGTTTTTGAGATTATTATTAGCATGCAACTGATGTCTTTTGTAGAATGAATACACCAAACATCCATCTAAACTTTTATTCAAATGCTCTCTTTGAAGCAAAGTGTCTTTCCAAGCCAATCTCTTTTATTAAAAACATGTATGAGTCTAGAGTGTGTCAAAAATATATTGCAACAGGGCTAGCATATCAAACTGTGTCAGCTATATTGACCATCTATCTCTATTGAAGCTGACATTATTTTATCCAATTGAGATAGTAAAGCTATAACATGGAAAACAGTTGCTATTGATACCAACAGTACCCTTGCTACCAACCCTATTTTCTGCTCTTACCTGGCAGTGCTGCTGTGGGCTTTAATGGATTTCCAGCCAGAGTGTATGTCTAAGTACAGACAGTAGGCAGTTTACCACATTACAGCAAACAGATTACATAATGGAATGTGATGTTTATGCGTAATTCTGATATTTAACGTTAAAAAAATATAAAAAACCTAAGCTTCTACAGGAAGGGGTCTCTTGTTCTTTAAATAGAATCATTCCTTTAATGAGCTAGTAAAAGCACAGCATTTGCTCCTCAAATCTGTTCTCCTGGACCTGGTGGTATCTATAATGTTTACTTTGCCCCATCTGCAATAGGAAGTGTTTCTCCTGGGAATATCGAGTAGGAATCGATACACAAACATAACTGAAAGATTTTTTTTTTTTTTTTTTTTGATATGTGAAAAATGCAGTCATTAGCAAAGGATACAACTTAAATAAAATATCTGTGGAATAAAGTGAAAGTCAAATCCATTTCCTTTTAGCTTTTCTGTATAGATCAAATTATATTCTAATGATTTCCCAATGCAAACAGATATAATAAGACTTCTAGACTTAGCTAGGGAAGAGATCTGGATTTTTTATGAACTACCTTGTATATTCATGCTTGTCTCACTGACAAGTTGCTGGTATTTCATTAATTAAAAAAAAACAAAAAACAGTACTTAAAAAATATATATATACAAATAGGGGTGATTACATTTGTTCTCAGAACAAAGTCACCAGCATTTCACATCAGTTTTAAGATAACTGAGAGCAACTGGATTGCAGTTTTTTGTTAGACCTGTGACCCCATCAGTAAGGCCTGTGGTTGGCATGGACTGCTTCAAGAAAAGATGCAAGACACCTCACATTCAACTGCTATGACATTATCTGGCTTTTTCCTATATCTCCTTTATTAGGAGATACAGATTTTATATATAATATATGATATATATAATATATAATAATTCCTATATTAGGAGTTACTTGAAATTTGGTATTAGGTCTAAATGAAAGTCTACTTTAGCACATACATTCTCAACTCAACATAGTGTTAGCCGCAGACTGTCCAATTCCTTTTGCAGGTTTTCCTAGTTTCAGTGGTATGTCATGTCAATAAATTAATTTTTTACTGTGTGTTGGAAAAAACACACTTTTATTTGTTTCAAATTTGTTATGTCTTTGAATTTTTTGAAAGTCCCTTAATTCTAATCTTACAATTATCATAAGAGACAATCTGTTACAAGCTGGAACTGTTATCTTCCCAACACCAATTTATACTGATAGTAAAGGCTGATGATCTAACAAGAAGTGTTTGTAACTATAAACTGACGAGTCTTAATTAAAATTATAGCAAAGTTTTCTGGTGTGATCAGTCATATTTAGCTTCCTAAATGATATACCTTAGGCATTTTCAGAACTCTTTAATTCTGTATATTACCTTTTCAATTTCATATTTTGTTAGGCTCCCCAAAAATGAAGGCACCCATTTCTTGACTATAAATACACTGAATTGCATTTTAGCTATGTAGTATTGAATAACGCAGAAGAAAAGCAATCCAGTGTAAATTTTTCCAATTTTGCCCTCTTCTGCATAATATTCAACATAAATTTGCATTGTTTCTGGTTTTGTTTAGAATTTATTTTTTGTTTTAAGACATAAAAAGAAATTGCTAATGGAGAAATGATAAATTTGTTTTAGGACTTGTGTAACTATATGTACTTTTGTAACTATATGTAATATTCAAAAGAAGCATCTTCTCTAGGCTGAAGATAGGGAAGATGAAACAGGAAAGTGAAAACAAAAAGGAAAGGAGAAAAACACCTAGTAAAGCAAAATAGCATCAAGAGAACAGCAAGAGGTTTTATTTTTCATGTAATTCATAGGTGCCCCAATGACTGTAATTCCTGGAGATGAGAAGGATAAGTTGCATCATTTCTGAGCCCTTTCCAATCAAGTTAAAAATATTAAACTGAATTCTTACACTGTTCAAGAAACAATCTGTGTTTAAAGCTTCCTGTCAAACACGGTGTATAATTATTATTTGTTACATTCTGATAACAAGCACTGATTTGTTTTATCAATTTGAGAAAATAGAAATGTATGGTATAGCTTTTCAAGCTGACTTTTGACTGCTAGGCTAAAAAACATGACCTGATTTGAGGTTTGGTCCAGAATATGACTCATTGTTAAAACATATGAAATGCATTTTTTCTATAAATAGTAGAGATCAAATGCCTTTAACTGGTCAAGAGCTTGCATCTACATTTCTGACTATCTAGAAAATTTGAGGTAGTTGTAAAGTTTTCAGCTTTGATCTTTTAGCTGTACTATAGCCACAGATCTAAAATTCTGAATTAGCTAAATTAAAATATATATGGTATCTCTAGTTCATTTTCAAGACAGTATTATGTTATCTTTCTATATACATCAAACCAACAAACTTCTAAAGTGCTTTTATGATATACTCAGTAGAGTATGGGTATATCATGAATAATATATGTATGTGTCATTTTAATCATATGACGAGGTAGAAAGCTGTACAGTAAAATTTCTCCATGCTGTGAAATGATCTGATTAAATATTTTGCATTTCTTTTCTGTATGGCATGTATGTGTTTAAGGAAGATAGACTTGCCTAGATGAATATATTTGTCAGAGTTCAGTGTTTCTGCAATTCAACAAAAGACTAATTTGCAGAACCTGTAAGAGAAAATTATAAAGGCTGTGGCTAAAAAGGAAAATTATTGCCAATTCTTATGTCCAAATAAAATTAATAATTGAGTTTAGAACTTAATGATAGAGAAAAATTTGATGCCTCTTCCTTACTAGCCTGGCAAGGTTGTGAAACCTGTACACCTGGAGGTCTTCAAAACCTGTCTGGACAAGGCTTTGAGCAACCTGATCTAATTTGAAATTTTTTAAGCAGGAGATTGAACTAATTACATCCCAAGGTCTCCTCAACGTAAATTTCTCTGTGAAAGTATCATCGCTTTTTCTCCTTTTCCCTTGCCCCTCCCTGCCAGATATCTACACAACACTGGTAATTTCTGCCACACTTAAAACAGTAAACAAATATTTATTTTTGTCTTATAATGATATATAGAAAATGTTATTGACTGCATACTACATAGTGTGATTCTGAAGATAATGGAGTGTAGCTAGAACAAGGTAAAAAAAAAAAAAATCCAGAAAGTCTCCAGATTTACATGAAGGCCAAAATTTACAGATTATCCAAATTCCAGATCAGTATAAATCAGTGTGTTTGAACTGAAATATTGAAACCATATTGATTTAAGATTTTGGCCAGATTTATAAAGTGAAAAAGGAAAAAGATATTTTATGTCTCTAGATTTGCTAACATCACCTTCAAAAATATAATGGAAGAAAAATAATGTTACCTACCCTGTTGATATATTCCACGCAGGGAGGAGAGTATGTCTTCACAAAATCACAGAAAGACTGAGTTTGTTGACACCTCTTGACACTACCTGTTCCAACCCCACTGCTCAAAGCAAGTCCACCTGGAGCATGTTGCTCAGTAGCATGTCCTATCAGGTTTTGCATATCTCCAGGGATGGAGACTCTATAACCTCTCTGGGTAATGGGTTCCTGTGTTCAAACACCCTCCCAATAGAAAACAATTTTCTTGTGTACAGATGAAACTTCATGTGTTTTAATTTGTGCTTATTACCTCTTGTCCCATCAGTGGGCACCACTGTGGGAGGCTGGTTCCCTCTTCAATCCCTCCCATTGGGTATTTATACACAGATAAGATCCCCCTGAGCCTTCTTTTCTCCAGGCTGAACAGTCCCAGGTCTCTCAGCCTCTTCTCATATAACAGATGCTCCAGCCTTTTTATCTTCTTTGTGGCCTTCTGCTGGACTCACTCCAGTAAATCCAAGTCTTTTGTGTATGGGGAAGCCCAGAGCTGGACCCAGGGCTTAGCAGAGGGGAAGAATCACCTCCCTCAACCTGCTGGCAACACTCTTCCTAATGCAGTCCAGGTAGCTTCTTTAGCCTTCTTTGCTGCAAGCGTGGCTCATAGTCAATTTGTCCATCAGAACCCTGCCTGTACTGGTGCATGGGGTTATTCCTCCCCTGGTGCAGGGCTTTTCATTTCCTTTTATTGGACTTTTTTCCCTTGTCTGAACTTATCATTTCAACTTACTAGGTAATTTCTTCTTCCTTTGTATCACTATGTAGTGTCATCTTCTTCATTTGAAGAATGAGGTTATTTAATTTTGTGAATGCATAACTTCTAAAAATGTAGTGCTTGGGTATACTCTTCTGTGAAGATTTTTAGAGTTGTCTTAGATGTGGGAAATCATGCATAGACAATATAGTGAGAATTTATAAAGTGTAAACCCTGTAATTTCAAATCTATCATTCAGTCTGAGTTCTTCACATCATAATTTCAGTGTTTAATGACAGGGTTGTTTATTCTCTGAGCAATGTTTAGAAGTAAGTGAGTGCTTGGGTCCACCAAAGTTAATGAAATGGTAGAAACTTCAATCTATCAGTGTTCTAAATTGGCATTAAAGTCAATGAAACACAATAATTGTACCCAAAAGAAGCTCTGGCTGATGGTTTTGGTGTTTGTTGTTTTTTTTCTTTTTTCCCAGTTAAGATGAACAAAGAATATTTTAAAGTTTAGAGGAGAAAATTTGGCTTTTAAGACTTTTCAGAGTAAGTTTTGTGACTTCTGGGTGTTTTGCTCTTGTTTTGATTTTATAATGAATTTTTTAACATACATTCCTCTTTTTTAAAAGCAGTCCAGAGACAGTTTGTTGTAGACTTTGTTGCATTATCAGACCATGAGAAGCATGAAGGGACTTGGCTTTCAAAGGAAAGAAAATAAGAAAAGAATGAGAGCTTTGTTGGTGGCTTCCTTAAATAATTTTAAGAAACAAAGTAAT
Organism: Aptenodytes forsteri; assembly: GCF_000699145.1. Lineage (NCBI taxonomy): Eukaryota > Metazoa > Chordata > Aves > Sphenisciformes > Spheniscidae > Aptenodytes > Aptenodytes forsteri. Next base: position 3,531,340 of record NW_008796051.1, on the reverse strand, counting down.
ATTTTCTATGTTTGAATTTTTCCCAGGAGAACTAGACTGAAGTTCCATTAGTTAGTTGCTTTAGGTGAGACAAAGTTGGCAATGCCTAGCATGTGAAGAAGTCTAATCTTGGGATGTGGACACACAGTAGTTTACCGCTGCAATTATGAATTCATGAGGACTTAAAAACAGCTGGGGTGTATATGTAGTGCCACAGAGAGCAGAGCAAGTTGCAAAATCCTTAAAAAAAAAAGGGTGTCCTGTGCTGAACTCTGCATAGCAATGGCTATACTGCTTGCAGAGATCAGGCTAGCTTGGTTCACTTCTGTGAGTGTGCATTCTTTGTTTCTCATTTCCTATAATTTCTTTGCTGCAGTGAAGTAATTACAGTAGCAGGGCTTTCTCTTGGATCTTAGTGTGTTAATCTGGAAAATAAAATTTAACTCACAAAGAACTCTTTGTGTACCACTGCCCTCTCTTCTCAGAAAGACTGCAAGGAGTGTGTTGATGAATGGCTGAGTTTCATTCTTTCTCATGAGACCATTAAAAATGTTAATGTAAACCTTTTTAGAAGTCTAAGAGACTAAGTCAGGAAAAGTAGGAGGGTGATACAGTGGGGGAGAGAGGGAGGGAAAGGTTAAGCTTATTTGTGAAATGCCAAGTTGTGAGCAGTATGCTTTTTTTCAACAAATATAATGAACAATCTGGCATTTGGCTTGTGTGGAATACAGAATAGAAGAACAAAGGGCTTTTGGTATGTATTTGTGCTAATCAATAAGAGTATTCTTTCTTTCTCTACACAGAGTCTTCAAGCGAACAGATGTAACACGATTAAGTAAACTGTAGAATTTCTGTTCCTAATGTGTTCTGTGGGACATCTTCCCATCTCTCTTTTTTAGAAATACATATTTGAGTAATGAAACAGTCTGGTTCTTTAATGATAGTATAACCTACCTTAGCTGAAACCTTTAGAAAAAAGTAGTCAGAAAATATAAACCCATTGCAAATATTATATGGTGTTATAATAAAACTGATGAAACCAAGGATTTAGTTGAGGGATGGCTCTACTGGTGATTATATCAATTTATATTTTTTGACTTTTCATTCCACTAATATCAAGTGGTTTGCTACTTTGGAACTACTAGAATGAGAAGGGCCAGTCATATGTGAGTCACATTTGTTACCCAGAAGCTTTCTCATAGCTGACTCCTTTCCTCCCTCCCTCCATCCATGTTAAATGGCACATTCTGCTGAAGCACAAAGGAGAATTTCTGCAGTGCTGTGCACTGTTAACTGTGAGCTGATAGGAAGTACACCTGCTCTTCTTTTCCCTGTCATATCTAGAGTGATTTTGGTGAAGGAGATCTGGTAATGGTATCTTCCAATGACGTCTGCTGAAGTAGCACCTAAGGTATGTACTGATGAAATAAGTCAGAGTCATCTTTACAAGCACCTTGTAACAGCTTGGGTCTTTGGGTTTTTTTAACTTTGAGAAGACACTCAATAGAATACAATAATTCTACAGAATGTTTTTTGTAAAGCATATTGTGTACCATGCCTGCCATACAAGCATGCAATATCCAAGCCATTCGTTCTTTCAGAAAAGGAACTTATGAGTTAGAATGAAAACAAGAGTTATATTATTGCTATTGAAGCATCATGTAAACACAAAAGTAGACAGCTGATAATTTTCATCTTATTTTTTAATGCCTGTCCTGCCCTTGATGCACCATAGTTCAAATCCATAATACTCTGACAAGGACAATAAACACATTTACGGGCATGAATCATACAGAGGGCAGTTACAACAGGCATCAAATATACTAAAGAACATCAGACAAAACTAAGTGAGAGGTGAGTAGGATTGCAAGAATATTTTATATTTTATCCTTTTCTATGTAGAAGGAGAATACTTGATGAATATAAAAATATTTAGACTATACTTTGATTTGTGTTATTCATGTGAACTGAAGCAAAAATCCCTGCTGTGGTTTTTACACATTCCCAGGGCTGTGCTGGTCAAAGGAACTACCAAATAATTACTGATTTCATATAATTGCAGAATAAGGTAGGTTGGATGGGACTGCTGGAGTTTATCTAGTCTGGCCTCCTGCTCAAAGCAGGTCAGTTAGACTGTGTTGCTCAGGACCTTGTTCCATTAAGTTTTGAGCATCTCCAAGGATGGAGAAGCCACAGCTTCCACAGATATCATGTTCCAGTGTTTGACAACCCTTATAGTGGTAAAAAAAAATTTTCATTATATTGAATCTGAATTTCCCATGTCCCAACCTGTGCTTGTTGCCTCTCATCCTATTGCCATGCACCTCTGAGAAGAGACTGGCTTCATCTTGCTTATACCTCCCCATTCCTTATCAGGTGGTTGTAGCCAACAGCAGAATCTCACTTTAACCTCTTTTTTAAGGCTAAAGAAACCCAGACCTCTCATCCGCATGCTCCAGTCCTGGCCATCATGGTGACCCTCCACTGAACTCACTCCTGCACACCAGAGTCTGTCCTGTGCCCAGGAGACCAGACCTGGACCCTGCACTCCTGGTGCAGTCTCACTGGTGCTGAGCAGTGGGGCAGGATCAGTGCCTGACCTTGCTGCTGTGCCTATGCAGGTGCAGCCCCAGGTCCAAAGGCTGCTTTGCTGCCCAGGTGCACTGCTGTCTTGTGGGAACTTGTTGCCCCCAGGACCTTTTCTGTACAGCTGCTTCTGTTCAGTCGGTCCTAGCCTGTCCTGCTGCAGGGGTGACTCCTTTCCAGGGCTTTGGGGAACTCCATGAGGTTCCCTTCAGCCCATTCTCCAGCCTGTCCAAATTCCTCTAAATAACAGCACTGCCCTCCAGCCCGCTATCCACACCCCTCAATCTGGTGCCCCCCAATTACTTGCTGGCAGTCCCTTCTCTCCCATCATGCAGGTGATGAGAGCACTAAACTGCTTTAGACCCAATATCAGTCTTTGAGGGATGCCACTATTAACCAGCCATTATTTGGGTTTTGCAACACTGACCTCAGCCCTTTGCACCCATCTTTCCAGAGAGTCTTCTTCTCACCTTGTCATACCTATATGCAGGCTAGACGTCCCCATGGTTACAATGAGTCTATGGGCGATCATGTCAAGGGCCTTGCTAAAGTCAAGTCATGCAACATCTGCTGCTGTCCCCTACACACCCTGCCAGTCACCTCATCACTGCTGGTCAGGGTTGCACTTGGTAGATTTCCGTGAGCACAAGGGCATTGTTGCTAATAGGTCTGTCTTCCAGAATGAAGCTCTGATTGCACCATGTGTTAGCAAAACAATGCCAGGTTAATCTTGATAAAAGAAGTAACTACCTATTTCATAGGCTGTAGCACATGGTAGCAATCAGAATTCACCTCTTGACCAGTTTTGTGCTTAAATGGGGCACTTATTTTAATGTTTGTTTTGCTTTGTGTAAGTGAAAATTTATTTTTATAGAACTACAGATACATTTCTTAGGTACAGTATTATGAAACAAGTTAAACTGGAACAAATTCTGCTCTTTCAAGTTAAGTTTCTGGAAATAAGAGTCTGCACTAGAAAAGTTCATATGCCTCACAAGGTGCTGTTAGGTCAGCTGAGACTGACTGGTCTCAATTGCTTTGTCCTAAAGCCTATTAAATTGTCTCCTGCTTGTGCTGGTTTTAGAAATAATGTCAATTTTAAGTCAGCCTGAATGTGGGATTTTCTCTCCTTTCTGTAAATGGGTTATATATTCTGTGAAAGAAATGTGTTCATTGTGTATTGTGTTTGCCGTTAAAGTACATCTTTCTTTTTTATTACTTTGTTTATCCATTAAAGGGCAATAAGCTTCCCCTCACTTTGGATTTGATTATTAGGACTTTATACTTCCCTGTCCATAAACACATCAATACACAGAGGTTCAGTGGGATAAGTTTTGGTAGCCATGATCTTTATCTGTGAATTCTGTTTCTGGCATAAGTGGATAAACAATAGAAGGATAAGAAAGATAGACAATATACATGATAATATCTTTGGTGAAGAGTGACATGTAAGGTGGTCAGTGAAAAATAGGGAAATGATGCCTGTGTTTTGTTCAGTCCTTACCCTGTTACAGCCTAGTATATTTGGTTGGAGGAAAAGATGCTGCAACCTCTCCAAGACTACTTGTGTTCCTCTCAAAGGCAATTAACTACTGCTGTCAGACTTGCGTTCCCAGAAGGGCCAGTGCGGTGCTATTTTATTAATGATGCTCTGCAGTAAAATGTGTAATGAATTGTGCTGTTTCATTAAACAAAAAATCTTCTTGGTTGCTAAGGGTGTACGTTTCTCTTGTAAGCTGGTACTGAGGGTAACTATTTCACTGAACGTCCCTTCAATTTTTGTGTGAAATATGTGAATATATATAAATATGTATTTATAAATATACATACCTAACATTTTTAAATTGCTTGTAAAAGTTGGATTAGTAAAAACAAATTTGGTCATTCATCTTACATACAGCATAATCAGGAGGCCTCCAGCACTGAACTTTGTGTAAATGTATGTGTATTGAGCATTTTTATATTAAGTTGGTCCTTTTTCCCATTGCTTAATGTTTCTCTCCCAAAGTTAATTTAGGTTCCTGGACTCCTTTCATCTTCCTTACTACACCAAACCAGACCATACCAGGCCATATCTAGGCAGACCTCATTATTCTAGAAACAAGTGGTAGCTTTTACTTCTCTCTGTTACTTGGATCCAGTAGAAAATGAACAAGAAAAAGTGGTTCATACTCTACTGAGAAGAATTCTGAAGGCTAAGGTTACCAACCAAGTTGCTATTTTCCATTTCAGTATCCAGCTAATATTTATTCAGAGATTAGGTTTAAATACACCAAAAGCATCAAGGAATCACCCTGTAAATTTTGGGCAAACACTGGGCGTGATATCTATACCTTGTTTGATTATGAGAATATACATTTCTGGATTAGAAAGTTTTATATGATCTAGGTGCTGAACAATAAATTCCTGTGCCCTCCATGGAGTGAGTCCAGGTGCTGCGACACTGTTGAAGTGACACTGTTCAGCACTAGAGAAGACAAGATTTAGGAAAACAGTGAGCTTTAAATCTCTGAGCATACCAAAGTGCCCAGTTGCTTGGGACTTTTTCAAGATGCAGTTGGAAATGTTGCTAGATAATCTCATCCAGGTTCCCTTTCCCATGAAAGGCTGAGCCAGATAGCCTTTCAAGGTCCCTTCCAACCTGGGCTGGTCTATGGCTCTATGATTCTATGACTTGCCTCCAGGTGCTGAGTGTGCAGATTGGAGCAGGAGGAAGCAAGAGTGATTCAGGCATTTGAGAAACATGTAGAAGCGTATCTACACAGGCAGATGCAGACAACCTCAGGTTCGCCCAAAAAGTCCGTTTATCTCTAAAACTCAGTAAGTGAATTACGATGAAGTCCAGTGTGTGTTTCTTATAGACGATTCTGAAAAATTACATTGGAATACCATAGTAAAAGCTTCACCTTATATTGTGTGAATTCTGGTTTAACAATATGAAAGAGTTTGTTGTCATAAAATTTAGTATTTTGGCTCCTTTATGGACAGTCATGGCTTCTAATGATTTTCCCTTAAGAACTGGACAAAACATTCATGCTGTATACATAAAGTCACCAGATGATAATTATATAACTATGATTTAAGCTGCTTTAAGAGATGATGTATTTTTTTGGCAACAAAGATAAGAAATGACGTATTTTTTATTGCTTTTTCTTCCAAGAAAGCAATTGAGTAGTCCCACTGAATTTATAAACACTTTTGTGTACTTACCAGCCTTGTTGGATCAGAAAGAAAGTTTTAACACTTTGTAGGATCAAGCCTGTCATTTTTGATGCATGGCTTCCAGGAACAAACTATGCACAGAAAGTGTTCTGCAGCAAATACTGAGTGCAGTTGGCAGTAAATGAACATGAATGCCACACCCTTTCAAAACCATGTAAACAGCAGTGGTGTTATGTAGTTGATATTTCCAAACTTTATTAAAAATTTTCAAATATTTGTAGATATTTTCTATCAATACATCAGTGTCAAATGGGAATGGTTGTGTATGATAAAGCATAGACTGCAGCTCCAGTTTTATAACTGTGTTTTAAAACTTCTTTCACTAGTCTTTTCTATTGGAACAGTTTCAAATATTGTCCTGTGAATCCAGTGGAATTAGTGTAAATGGCAAACATTGCTGAAATCTCTTTATCATTTTTAAAACCTCGTCTTCTTTTTTTTCTTCATTATCAATCATGACCAAAGGCTACATATCCATCTGTGTTTTACAATCAGCAGACAATCTTCTGAATTTCTTAGAACCAATAAGTTTTACAGTATGGGTTAAAAAGGACCTTAGTGCAGAGGGCTAGTGGGGTGCACTGTATTAAAGACTCCGGGAGGCAAATACAAGAACAGTATGAGAAATGCACTGAGGATGCCAGCATATCTGGGAACAATCTAATTATCAAATTGAACATGTTGCAGTGCTAACTGTATGCTCAGCATGTTCTCTTTACAGCAGGGATATTACATCAGCAGTACAATCAGAGACGGAAAACTCCCTGAGGACTGGTTAGGTCATCTGCAAATTTCAGCTTGAATCTTGCTTGCTTGTTTCTTTGGGGTTTTTTTTGGGGGGGTGGGCTTT
>NW_008796051.1:3519828-3524519 GCF_000699145.1 Aptenodytes forsteri | reverse complement strand
TCCCTCCCTCCCTCCCCTTCCATGATCTCTGGAACTAATGAATAGGTATAAAAATTAATTCTGCTTATTTCTGAAACCACAAATAAGAGTAACATGAGAGTGATATGAGAGTAGAGTCATAGAAATCGATAGCTGGTAGGATCAGAATGGCTCACCATATGATCTGGGACTGTATCTCCTGCATTAGTAGGAAACTGTACTATTTTTCTATCAACTGTTATAATTGTATCAATTTTCTTTAAACCTTTTCTCTTTTCTTTAAAGATTGGCAGAAGATAGGATGTCATCACATTTCAATAATGTGTTATATAGAACATCATGTGATAAATTCATCCTTGTCAGTTGTAATCTATAGCTTGTCATGTTGAATTATTACTGGGATGAATTTGGCTCAACTATGGGTCCATAATTTTTTTACAGAATCTACTTAGCACTGTCCAGGTAAACACTATGATAATGAGGCTTTCCACTAGAAAAATGACTTTCTATTACACTACCCATCATCATAATTACAACCTTGATAACAAAGTGTTGATTTTATGGTCAGTTGTGTAGTTTGCCCTTGAGGACCTGGACCTATCTGCACTATATTGTTGAGACCTAGATGCTACATGGATTGTAAATCCCTTGTTATTAAAAAGGACAAAAAACCCCTACAATATGTCACCTAGGAAACTTTTTATTTTGTTTTATTTAAATTGGTAGTTCTTTAACCACAAATTCATCCTGCTTCTCTTTATCAAAGACATTCAGGAGACTCTGAATTAAGATCCTGGAGTCTTTGGTACTGTTTGTAGTGCAAAGCCATACCTGATGGTTAAAGTAGTCTGACCTCCTCTCTGGATTTGTGCTGGGTAATACCAGTTGTTGCCATTGAGGTAAGAAATTGTTCCAAATCTTCATGTGCCATTAGGCACTAAAAAAAATTCTTGCTTGTTCTTTAAAATTTTCTGATTTTGTCCCATTCCTGCAAATGTTATGATTTGCCTATGTTATGATTTGCCTGTAACATGAACCAGTTTTGTTAATTTTCCCAAATTATAATTTTAAAAGCTAGTACTATTATGTTATCTGTGGCTTTCTGCGTATCTTCAGCTTGCAGATTGCTGTATTCCTTATAAAAGATGTAATGATATAACTATTTCACTATTTGCCTCTTTTTTTTTTTAATACAGTAAGAAAACTTTAAAATGTTTTCTTATGGAGGAAGGAAGGATATAGATATAAGCAATATCAAAGAAATATGTTACTTGGAATGCAAGTAAGTATAGTCTGATAATCAGGAAACCTTGCCCTTAAGAAGTTTACCTGAGCAAAGAATATGCTCATTCAGGTTCCTTGTTCAGTATCAGTAGTTTCCTTTTGCTGATAATGGAGGATAACCACATATACTTGTTGGACTTCTGCATGCATTTGGCAAACTAAATTAGAATTGACTATAAAAGCCTTGAAATAAATATGATTTTCCAGTGCAATATTTGCGTAGCTCCTAAACAAGTTTGTTTCCAAATGGATACTGGCTTCAGAAACAGATTGGAAATACGGAATTTGAGCAAATGTGCTCTCCTCCTGGAACTAGAAGTGTTTCTACAGATAGGCCAGAGTCCTGAGCACACCAGGCTGTGTAGTGGTGCGTGTGCTGACATGTGCTGACAATATACCTCTCATGGAAAAGGATACTATATCACTTTATTTCCTTTCACTGAAGAAAAAAATGGTAGGAAATTGTGCTTCCAACAAATGGACAGAAGGAGCACTGTAACCACATAAACTCACAAAGTCAGTCAATAGTGAAGGTGACTTGAGAGTTACACATTGGTCAGTCACACCCAAAACTACAAAGTCTGAAGAAATTACGGATGAGAACAACAGGACGTGGTAAGAGTACCTGGCCATGAATATGCTATTGTGTTCTGTTCAGGCTCATCTCAAAGTATAGGAGAGAAAGCTGATGTCTGAGACTAGTAGTTCAAAGAAACTTGGTGGAGGCAAAGTGTAATGGACATTCTACTACTATTCTCTAATACCGATCTTTTGTGAATAAAAATACATTTGCAATGACAGACCAGATGAGACGTAGTTTTCCTGTCTAGTGAAAACTCAACTGGACGCTAACAGTCCAAGTAGCTGAAAGCAAATTAGTTAATCTAAAAATCATATCAATTACAAAAATAAAGGTCACCTGACAATTTTATTTTCTTGAGCAATCATTACTCTTGGGACTAGTTCTAAAAAGTGAAAGTAGGAAGTTTAGTGGAAAGAGAAATAAGAGTTCATAGAATGGAGATCATATCATGAAAACAGTAAAAAAAATTTTCATTGGGAAACCCAGCACTAAAGAATCACAAATTAGTGATTCATCTGATTATTTCAAGGCATTGAAAGAAATTCTTGTTGTGAGGGTTGCTGTGGAGTTAAATTGATATAACTCATTTGAATAGTTCCAAAGTGCGATATTTACTTAGAGACATGAAAAAGAAAATGAAAATGAAAATGAAAATGAAAATGGAAATGAAAATGAAAATGAAAGGGCTTAAAACTAAATCACAAAGTGATGAATCTATCCTTTTGTGATGTAGGAACTGTTTATTTAGAACTACATCTGCCTAGCAACAGGGTGTTAAGTAGCAAATTATACTAACTTTTTGAACTCGAATTTTTGGGTGTAATATATCTGGATAAATTTTATATGTATATTAAATTCCATTAATATATACATATTGAGATACATTAAATATTTATGTTAAATGGACTTCTAAAAAATAAAAATTAACTTCTAAAACGTCAAAGCTTTTGAATAAAAGTTTTCAGTGAAATTATGGAACTTTTTTCCCATTACAAGGGATTATCTTGAGATAAAAGCATTTTGTAAAATCTCTCAGAAAAAAATTAAATGAAAAATACCAGAAATATTGAAATACCAAAGCAAGATTTTCATTCTGAAATTACTTTTCCTTTCAGGTGTTTTATATGAAAGTGACAGTAATGTGTGTTTCTTGGGTGGATATATATGAGTGCAAGTATCTGCTATTTGTATTTTATTTGGTAAAATGCACTTTAAAACCTGTAGACAGTATTATATTCTTTAAAAACTCTTCATGCGATTTGTGCAATGCAGGAAAGACCTAAGGACATGAATTACATCTCTGCTCACTTTAGTACCCTTTGATACTGCTAGACTGGGGGAAAAAGTGACTTCAAACTGAATAGAAGTTAGTTAAAAACGTTCAAAAATACCTCCCGTTCTTCTCTGCCACTCTGGTGTGGCCTGCTGTCCTGGTATTATCCTTTATATTGCACGTTAGCTGTAGCACAGTTGCTGTAAAAGCTACTTTGTTTCCTGTTCATCTTGCAGTAGAAGATAAGTATGTGGTATGTGATGCATGTTCTTTCAAAAGTGCATTCCCATAATCTATCATCATAGAATTAGCTTGCTTTGGCTGTAACAGAGTTAATACTTAAGAGACTAACCAGCCTTAATCCTGTTATTGCACCTCCTCTTGCAACTGGTTACCCAGGACATTCCTAGATAGTGTTTTTTGTCTATGGCTGTCTTGCCATGTGAGAGTATTAATTAGCTGCAACACAGGTATTATTATATCATTTTGCAGATCAATGAACTGAGCCACAAAAAAGTGACATAATATGCTAAAGGTCATGTGTGAGTGGTAGTGGCAGAACTGAAAACAAAATTCCAGGTTCCAGTGCTAAAAACTAAGTTACTTTGAGAAAGATTTTTCCAGTAGAGAACGGGATAATGAATTTGGTATTTATGAAAAAAGTAGAAAAGATGTTTGGTTGTCTCAAATGATTCATACTTCAGATCTACCCTGTGACATACAGTTGATCTCTTTATGCCATTTTAAATTGAACTGAAATATACACATATATATATCTAATATATATTCCTTATATCTATATGTGTGTGTGTGTGTTTGTATGTGTATTTACTTCATGGGATAACTGTGTTTATTACACTTATGTTTGTCATAGTTATATGGTTTGGAAATGAATAAGACTAGAACTGAGGGGTGACTGCCATATCATAAATAACCCACAGAGATGTGGTTATTCTCCAAGATGCTGCATTCTTATAGTGGTCAGAGGAAACTATTGATTTGTGTTAATTCAGTATTTGTTGTTTCATTTTGAGGTATAACAATTGCAATTAAAATTGCTAGAACTGGGTAAAACTTCAGTTTTCTGGTAATTAAAAGTTTCACTGAGAATTGGAAATAAAAATAGTCTGTGAATACATTAGTGCATCTTGAAACAACCATCTTTCTTGTCTTAACTTCAATTCTTGTCACTTTTTCTTTTTTCCCCCTTTTGATCCATTTGTTGTCTGTTCATTATGCTGAAAGACATGGATGATAATTCTGGGACTCATAATTTTACAGCGAAACCTGTCCTGGTTTCAGCAGGGATAGAGTTAATTTCCTTCCTAGCAGCTGGTACAGTGCTGTGGTTTGGATTTAGGGTGAGAACAATGTTGGTAACACACCCATGTTTTAGTTGTTGGTAGGTAAGGCTTACACTAGCCAAGGACTTTTTAGTTTTCCATGCTCTACCGACTGAGAAGGCTGGAGGTGCACAAGAAGTTGGGAGGGGGCACAGCCAAACTGGCAAAAAACCATTCCATACCCTGTGACGTCATGCTCAGTACATAAACTGGGGAAAGCTGGCCGGGG
>NW_008796051.1:3518754-3519797 GCF_000699145.1 Aptenodytes forsteri | reverse complement strand
TTATTATTATTATTATTGCTATTATTATTTTATTTCCATTATTAAACCACCACTGGGGGTGGGGGGAGTGAACGAGCAGCTGTGTGGTGTCTCAGTTGCTGACTGAGGTTAAACCAGAACAAACCTTTTTGCTTTTTAAGAAATTCTGAAAGTTCTCTATGTACATTGGATCACATTCCTTCTGTACATTTTCTGGTTTTAGCATCCTGTATCTATAAGGACTTCCAACATATACAGAGTTTGTCACTTGATTTCACTTGTGAGCAGAGACATTTTCTGCACGTTAATCTCTTCTCTTACTGGCTTCATTTTTTTTTTTTCTTTTTTTGTCATTGTTCTTTTTTTTATAATTTATTTAATTGGTATTATTTCTCTGGTTAGCATTTGAGTGGGGAAGGCATGTTATTTGCTGTACATCAACGGCAGTGTTTTTCTGAAGAAAGTTTTAGCACAAGTAGAAAGAATTCTATAAGCATTCAGTCTTGATACAGAAGGTCATGAAAGCACAGAACAGAAATGGTACAGGTAATGTCAATATTTATTTTTGCACTCATGGCATTATAAGATGTGAAAGTGAAGGTAGTGGCAGGGACAGCAGCCTCAAGAGAGTTATAGGAAAGGTTTGCCTGGTAATAGATTATCTGCCCACACTCTAAGATACTGAAATATATGGATGCAGTGCTCTATTTTATTTAATCTGTTTCAAGTGCTTGAAACAGGTAGGTGAGGTTATTCACTTTTCAGACTGACCTTGTAGTTTATTGGTACTTATTTTAATATAGTTCTAGAAAGTAATACACTATAAATTCTCCCCACAGGTTAAAAAGCCCACAAAGGTGATGTATGTTAGCTTTCCTCTCCCCCCCCAGTTTTCAGAACAACAGTAGTTTGGTGATGGCCTGAGTCTATTTTAGCAGAGAAAGTTTGTCGTGGTTTAACCTCAGTCGGCAACTGAGCTCCACGCAGCCGCTCGCTCACTCCCCCCACCCCCCTGGTGGGATGGGGGAGAGAATTGGAAGAGCACAAGTGAGAAAAACTCGTGG
>NW_008796051.1:3513602-3514187 GCF_000699145.1 Aptenodytes forsteri | reverse complement strand
GCCTGGGTGACATATAACATCTTCCTTGAAGGGATACCTTTCCTTCACGCCTGGCAGGAGTTGCCTCCAGAGGCTGAGGTGACTTGTGCCCCTTTTCCAGTTGCTTTGTCAATGCGCCCTTCTCTGGAAAGGGATCCCTGCTGCTTGGCTTCCCTACCCTCTAATTCCAGGCTGCTGGCCCCATTATCCCAGCCAAGTGACAACGTGCTCGTCTGGACAACGACTGAAATTTTTCCGTGTATCTTGCAGCTCACTCAGGGATAGAGATCTGGTGGTTTCGCTCTCATTTATGAGTTCTTCCTTTTCCTCCTCCTCTCCTCACAATGGCCCTACTTTTTCATCATGCCTTACTAAACAAGCTGACTTTTACTTCCAACATTTCTTGTATATAGGGGTGACTGATACTAGCACGGGTTGGTTCTCTGGTTCAGCTTCAGTACCTGTTGCAGGGGTTGGAGTATCCGCAGTGCCTGATGCAGGGGTTGGAGTAGCTGTAGTGCCTGTCACAGCAGTTGGAGTAGCCACACTGCCTGTCACAGGGTTGGAGTAGCCACAGGGCCTGTCACCGGGGTTAGAGTAGCTGAA
>NW_008796051.1:3495025-3512144 GCF_000699145.1 Aptenodytes forsteri | reverse complement strand
TCGGTAGAGCATGGGAAGCTGAAAAGTCCTTGACTAGTGTAAGCACTGCTTAGCGACAACTAAAACATGGGTGTGTTATCAACATTGTTCTCATCCTAAATCCAAAACACAGCACTGTACCAGCTACTAGGAAGGAAATTAACTGTGTCCCAGCCAAAACCAGGGCAATGTTGTAGGGTGAATCTTTGCGGGCTAATATACTTCTTCTTGTCATGTTTTGCAAAGAGTCCACAGACTGCTATTTAATACCTGCATTCCTGTTTTTGTACGGTCTGTATTGCTGGCTGGACAATTATCTTGAGTCCTTTTGCAGATTTTAAACACCTCTCTAGTAGTGCTTGTCTTACTCCTCTGCAGGGTGTACCTTAAGAGAGGTTACCCACACCAAACTTCATAATTATGACCCCATTAATCTTCTGTTTGGAATAATTATAGTTGGGCATGGAAAAAAATATTATGTTAGGTATTAGCAGGTTATATACTTTGAGTTAAGCTTCTGCAATTGGTTTTGACTTTCTAGAGAAGAAAATAATAATCAGGATGCTCATTCTTTCATTTTTTTTGTTCCTACCTGTTCTGTTTGTCTGTTCTCAGTGTCTTTTCTAATCTCATTCTTCACCAACCTCCAGATGCTTGTATCTTCCACTCACCTTAGCCTTGCTTGATGCTCTTTTCTCCAAAGATCTCGCTTATCCATTATCTTCTCCCCCTGATTTCTTCAGTTCATGTGTGAGTGTTTCTCCTTCACTTGTATCTCTCTTCTTCCTAATCTCTGTTCCTGTTTATTCATGGTAGTTTGCGACAAGCTGCTATCTCATGCCGCATGCGGTTGTCTGACAGCAATGACTATGCTTTGCTTTCTGCAGTCACTTGTTTCTGCCTCCCTAATTCATTCATTACTAATTAGCTGTCCTGGAGAAGGTAGCTCAGATGGCTCCCTTCACTGTTTTAATATGTGCTCGAATTTTCCTAGGCATCTATAAACCCTTTTTGCTAGAAAGAAAGTCACCATCTTTCTGTGCACTGTTCACTATTTAAGAATTTATTCTAAGTTCCTGCAACATTTCATTATCACTGTTTACCTGGAGGCTTTAATTCAGTTTTAAACAAGAGAGAGAGAGCTCCATAGCTTTAGCTGTAAATAAATGCAGTTCAGGTACATTACAGTGTTTAGTAATTATAAATTAATGGATTAGTGTGATCTACACTAGGCAGGACTCTGGCCCCTACAAGATGGCTTAAAAGCAAACATGCTTGGAAATGTATATCTGTAGCTCTAGCAGTGTCATTTTGCTGAGATGATTTCTCAAATCTCACAATCTGTTCTGATTCCAAGTATAAAACATCCCACTGTGAGTCAAATTGTCTAGTAGATCACATGTCCTGAGTGGATTTAGAAAGGAGGACTTTTGCTGATACAAATTTTAGAGAGTGATTGGCCTGTTAGATTTTGTGTAGATCCTGCTACTGTTATCAATAATTCCCTAGTCTACTGCAGAATCAATATCTTTTCCCAAGTACTGAAAGTGACTAAGTGCCTAACTAAAGGCTATAAATGGCACTGTAATTTCCTTGGACCTTGCTCACTATTCACATAGTAATCACCATGTTCCTTTTTATCACTTTCTGCCAACCCTAATTTCCAAGGCTGCATAGATTCATTGTTACTGGTACGTACCACGTACAAGTCCTTGTATGCACTTTAATGAAAAAGTGGATGATGGATTTTCTCACTCAATGCCATGTTCAGTTAATGTGAATGAATTCTTTATGAGTGCACATACCCTTCGCATAGTACCGTCTTCAAGTAACTTCTTTCCAAAACTGGTGTTCCTGCGATTCTCCAGTCTGTAGCTATGTGCAATGAAAAGGGGCACATTCTGTTTTCTGCTTCTCCAGCATAAATTGTAACTTTGTGAAGTCTTCTTTGGGACTTCACTGTTACAGAACTTGGAGCAAGTAGTGGAATCTGTGGTTAAGCAGCTTGTTTCATGAATTGATCTGCAAAAGCCTTCTCAGATCGTTGAGAAGTTAATTGTGGAAGTTTGCAGTTGGAAGTTGGTATGTATCTGTGATTAACTCTTCAGCAGGGTGACTTCAGGACTGATGAACTAGCTCAAACAAAATCACTGGAAGCACTGGAGTCCTCTCAGTCTGCCTTAGCAAGCTGCATACTTGATTTTTAGTCTTCCATCTCTGCTTCTTCTTGTCAAGAAATTGAAGTCTTTAGTGCTTTGCATACCGATTAAGTTCTGCATCCTCTTTGCAGCCCAGCTGGATAGGAACATATCAATTACCATACAGTAGTTCAAAGTGTTTTGAATGAGATTTATGTCCAAAAAGGACTTTTCAAGGATGTCAGTATGCTCAGTGCACTGAACTGGCCAGCATGGTGGTGTCAGTTGGAAACTGACAATTTTCTGGAGGAAAAATTAGTATAAATTCTGTTTATGTTAATTCTGTTCCCATTTACATTCCCAGGTTTAGATTCATTCTTGTAACATATACACTGTCACCTCCTATTTCCTTTTTGTTTCTGTCTAGAGAGCCCTTCCAATTTACTATTCTAGGAAACATTTTTTCTTGTTAGTTCAAGATAAGATTTTTTTCTTTTCTTCTGTATTGTGTAGCATAGAATAAAGGATCTCATCTAGCATTTGGAATCAGCCTTGACTGAAAACTGTCTTTTTTTTCCTGCCTAGTTAATGAGCCCAGGCCTGCAAATCCTTACTTTATTTATGTGTACTGTACTCTATTAAACTGTTAGAGGGAACTTTGTTTAAATTTTATTTTCCTTATTTGTATTTCATTTTCAATGTTTTCCTGCCTGAAGGAAATATCCCACGTTTGTTCAGAAAAGATGCTTAAATCCAAATTTAGGTATAAAACACAAAGAACTGTTGGTGTGAATAAACAGTTTAACAGCCATTGTCTATTCATTCATCTGAATCAAGTTTGAATCAAGCTAACTTACAGCCTTACAGTGTGGATAACATCATATCGTATGTGCCTTGCTGCATTTTTCCAATGAAGATCCCATTTTTCTGCAATTCTTTACTGGTGATGGAGACTTATGTTCAGGAGCCACCAGATGCATACTCCTTGTAATATGACTTAATCAGAGTCAGGAACAGTTAAGAATCAAAATAGATGCCTTATGAAGTTTCATTCCTTGAAATTTCAGGAACTTTGCAGATGCATCCAAGCCTTTGATACTGGTTCAAATTACGTATTTCATCCTTTAATAGTTTGACTACTGATAGTTTCAATATTTGATAGTCTTTCTTTCATCAACATTTTAAAACATTCCCTACTTTGTTTTGAAAGTGTAACTAATGGGAAGAAAATTTCTTTAGCACTGGCAGCCCTCTCTGTTTTTATGTATCTTACAACTAAAGTAACCTCTGAGCCAAGGATGAAGGAGATTGCTGACTACTACTTTGTTAACAAAATACAGTAATGAGTCATGGACAGTCATTAATCAGAATTAATAATCAGAAAATATTTGATATAGTGGAGGAGACATGTCTCCAGTTGTGACTAGCTTCCTACTGTAAAACAAACTAACAAATCATGCAGCTTTCTTCATAGTTTTGCCTATCCCCTTTATCTCTCTGGATGATAACTGGCAAACAGTTTTAACCTTCTCTTATGCAGTGGTATTAACCTATGCTTAGTAACATCTTCCCACAGTTCTGGTTAACATTCTATTACTGTTTTCTTCATTAGTTCTCTGAAAATAAGTATAAAAATATCTTATTTCCGATATCCTTAGGAAGTAGCTCCAGATCATATGTCTAACTGAAGCTGGCAAGTATCAGTTACTGTTGACATCAGCTGTTGTTAAAGAGTGCCAGTGAAATAACTTAAATGGGAAAATCCATTTTTTTAAATGTGTTATTGACATAATGAAATTACTTGGCCATCCTGAAGTTTCTAGACAGCCAGCAATGTGTGCTTGCAGCCCAGAAAACCAATCATATCCTGGGCTGCACAAAAAGAAGCGTGGCCAGCAGGTCAAGGGAGGTGATTCTGCCCCTCTACTCTGCTCTAATGAGACCCCACCTGCATCCAGTTCTGGGTCCCCAGTACAAGAAAGACATGGACCTGTTGGAGCGGGTCCAAAGGAGGGCCACAACAATGATCAGAAGGATGGAGCACCTCTCCTATGAAGAAAGGCTGAGAGAGTTGGGGTTGTTCAGCCTGGAGAAGAGAAGGCTCCAGGGAGACCTTATTGCAGCCTTTCAATATATAAAGGAGACTTTTTCTCCTGTTTCTCAGTGTTTTGCTGAGAAAAAAAGGGATATAATCTTGCAGCCTTTCAATACTTAAAGGTGGCTTATAAGAAAGATGGAGAAAGACTTTTTACCAAGGCCTCTAGTGACAGGACAAGGGGCAATGGTTTTAAACTGAAAGGGGATAGATTTAGATTGGACATAAAGAAAAATTTTTTAACCAGAGAGGTTGTGGATGCCACATCATTGGAAATGTTCAAGGTCAGGTTGGATGGGACATTGAGCAACCTGATCTAGTGAAAGATACCCCTTCCCATGGCAGGGGGGTTGGACTAGATGACCGTCAAATGTCCTTTCCAGTCCAAACCATTCTATGATTCTATAAAAAGAATGCATCCCAAGAAGGCACTTTTTATATTGTAGACTGAAATATCTGTGTGTAGTTACCTCACCTAGCAGGTTCTGAAAAGTAACCAAATTGTTTGCTTATCAATTCAGCTATATTTTAAAAAAGGTATTCTCTCCAAAACAAAACAAAACAAAACAAAAACAAACAAACAAAAAATTCTAGAGAACCTCTTAATCAGGACATTGACCTAGACAATACCTCCTTTACTCTTGAACTGAAAATCACCGAAATGAAGAGGGACTTAGACTAACTTAGACTTTGGTGCATCTCTTTTGTGTAGTTGCTTCTAGTGAATAGTTGTCAATTCCTTTTATCTTCCAGTGAAGCATCTCTCAACCGTGTTAATATTAATGGAATTAGAGCTGGTTTTCCATGAACTGCAATAACAGTCTGCCTTTATATCACTGAGAACTGTTAACTTCCTCATCCTTAAAATCCTTGGCATTTTGTAATCCATGTCTGCAATACTGGGAAGATGCTTAAGGTTGTCCCTCCAGCTTCAGGTCTGATGGCGGTTAATGCACAGATGTGCAGAGCATGAAGACAGACAAATCATCCATAATTGCAGCAGTATCATAAGCCAGTTCTCCAGGGACTGCTTTCTACATTCCTCATGCAGCTATGCAAAATAGATTGGAAAATAGCCCTCTACCTTAATACTTGGCAAGCAGAATTAGAGTCCCTGCCTCAGAATAGTCTTAGGCATGATTCTTCTTACTTTCTTTCTATGTAGGACACACAGTTTCCCAGCTAGGTCAAAATGTAGGCAAAGATCCTTCTTCCTCACCAGCCAGACTTAGTGAAAAGTGTTACATTCCCTTTCAAGGAGCATAGCAACTTAAATCCTCTGCTGTGTGGGATGGGAGGTATAGGAAATGCACTGATTTATCTTGTTTACTGTACTGATCACAAGGCACAACACAGTTCTCTAAGCCAAGTTTAGGGCTCAGTACATGGCGTCCATGCTCACAGTGTATAAAGCCAGTTCCTGTTATTTGCAGAAGTAACTAGATTTATTGGTTTTATGTACTCAGAGAACTTTTTAAACTAGATTTTTTTTATCACCGTTCCCCTTTTGCTCTTACTACCAATGTTACCAGTTAACTCCTTATAAGCAATCTTATTAAATGAAGAAAATGAGAGTTTATCTGCGGAGTCAAAGTGCAGCTCCCCATGAACAAAGAGCAAAGGTAAACTGATCTGCAAGTCTTCTGCCAGCCTCTTCCTCCAAGAGTAATGGAATTTTTTTTTTCAAAATTTGTTTACAAAACCAGCTAGATGCCTACCTCCATTGAAATAAAGGGAAGGCAGATACTTAAGGGTTTTTTTTGGCATCTATATACATGTCTCTTTAAACCTCTAGGTTTCCAAAGGCTTTAATATATCTGGCTTGTAAGTGCCACTGGCATGTTCTAGGTTTTAGGTTTCCAAAGGCTTTAATATATCTGGCTTGTAAGTGCATGTAAATGCCACATGTTTATGAGCTTGGCCTTTTTATGAGTTTTTCTTTCCTCATGAAAGTATCCCCATTTCGAATGTTCAGAATGCTGTAGGCTCCCTTGCACTTTATTATGCAGATATAATCAAAGACAAGATTTATAACCATAATCCACCACTTCTAACCAACTGAGAATTGTTAATGCAATCACCACTCCATTCCCCATGTTCAGATATCATAAGAACTTTAATCCAAGTTAATAAAACTTCTCATCTGTAGTAATGAGGCTAGTAGACTGTTTTCCCATAATATTAGAGGATTAAAACAAATGGGAAAATATGCACAACTGAATCCTCCTGGCACTTTAAGCCACCAGAAACCACTTACCTGATGTGTTTTGAAGTTCTTCTCAAAACCTACATTTAACTATAAATATGCCTTTACAGTTTAATAGGACTTTAAAGGCAAATATGAGCAATATAGTCCAAGAAGGGATTCAGGATCCAAGTAATTTCTTGGATCTTTCCTTTTCTTCTTTCTTTTCTTTTTTAAAGAAGAATTATATAAGAGGTTTTTTTTAAGTTGAATATGACTTCATTGCCATGTGTGTTCCATCCTAATTTTCAAAGAGTTTCTTATTCTGTGGTGATCTGCATAATTTCTGTGGGCCTTCTGTATTTCTGTCAGTCCATGGAGATTTTTTTTTTTTTCTGGAGGAAAACAGAGATACTGTGTTTTGAATGGAAGCACATTGGAAAAAATAAGGTGGGGTAAAGCAGTGAATAGTACTGAATACTATTCTTCCACCTGGAGAGTGGGGAAAGGTTTTTACTTGTTCAGTAAACATCAGTGTGGCACTTTTGGAATAAGACAAAAATGTTGGTTGCAAATCTGCGTGAAATAACCTCTTCCCTAAAGAGCTTATAGTCCTTGCATGAGCAAATGAAACAGGAAAAATGAGGCTGTAGTGTTTCTAGGGGAGAGACCGCAGGCCTGACACTTGTTCCTCAGCTGTGCTGCTGGCGACAGGCTGAATGCCCTTGGTCTCCTTTTCCTTGGTTCCTTCACAGTCATCTGTTGTTGTGTCTATTTCAAATGTCATACTTTGGTTACCCCATACTTGACACAATATTGTCTTGGATTTTGTGTCCCTCTGGCACAAATAATAAGTACGAATGGTAGGCAAGAGCAAGTTTTGGAAATGTATGTAGATACAAAGGATAATACTGAGGTGATTACCTAGGTAGTGCTCTTGAAGTGTGTTTGGCACTACACGACCATCTTGGGCTTTTATTTTTATTTAATTATACTAGATTGTAACTTATTGTTGGTTTTATTTCTTCCAGCCAATATTTCTGTATTGTTTTCTTATCTTAGATAGCTGTCAGACCTCTGTTACCATAGTATCCAAGTTCCTTCTCATCTTTAATGTATTTCTCCTCCTAACTGCAGCCATTTCATGCTATTACCTGTACTATTTTAACCAAGAAAAAACAGGACAGTAACTTACCTCTGTACTGTTGCAAAGAGAGTTTATGTTGGAATGGGGACTGAAGCTTCTGCTTCCACATTCTTCGCTATGCATTATTAGCTACTTGACCACTGCTTATCTATCACACTTTTGGGGTGTCACGGGAAGTTACTGGCCTGTCTTTTCTTGGGGAAGAAAATCCTCAGTCAGATTGAAAAAACAATTCAGTCTGAATAAGAGATGTTTTTTCTTCACCCCTGGACTCTCCTTGAGGAGTTGAATATGCTCGTATTTCATAACATGCTTCCTACAAAAGAAAGACAGTGTAAAGAAAATGTTCATGTTAGTTTTTCATTAGCATAAAAATTATCTCCAATTATCCTGCAGAGTGAAAAAAATTGTGTCTGAAATGTGAACTGGAGATCCAAGAAAGTTTGGCTTTGGTTTGCCATCTTTGGTGACCTACAAATAGTTTATCATAAGTTACCAAACAATGTTTTTTTGCTTTTGCATTCATTAGCAATGTCAACACTGTGCTGCTTCTGGGCTCCAGTTCAGTGAATCACTCCTGTTTAAGGACATTTATGAATGTATTTAATAGCAATCAAAGTCAATTGGAACCAAGCAAGTACTTAACTGCTCATTCAAAAATAAGACTTTCAATTATCCTTACAATTGATGTCCTCTCCCCTGGGAGTTGAAGAAAAGGATTACAGTGTCTCAGTTTCAGCCTCTGTGATTATCAGTGTCTCCAGATCCAGTGTAAGTGCCTCAGCTTTGAGAAGATTCAATAGCCAAGGTATTTCAAAGACAGCATTTGGTGGCAAGTTCCAGAGAAGAATTAAAATAGAATATCTGAAGAGAAAGAAAATGTTCTTTGTGCCATCACAGTTCATTTTAAAAATACTTCTATCCTCACCTAGTGTCTTAGGAACCTTATTAACATGTAATATTCTTTGTTTCTGTTTCATTTCACCTTGTGGTATATCTAAGTGTGCCGTGGGTTAGACAGAAGCCAGCGTTGCACAAATCCTAAAAAAAACATGATGATGTAAGAAAGAGATATAAGGGTAACAAATAGTGGGAGTTGAAAGAAAAAGCTGAGGACTCTAGGAATGAAAGAAGGACAGTGATTACCAGAGAAGTTAGTTTAAGTAGGGTGAAATGGAAAAAAATCAAGTTGTTTCCTGCTCTATCTGTTTTCTCTAATAAATATACCTTTTTTTTTCAATTTCCATAGAGATCATATACAAGTATCCAGATGTAATAGCTGTCATTTAGAAGAGTAGCTGTTAGTAGTCCTCTACTTCTTAACTCATCCAGAATTATTGTCCTTGAGATATTCCCAGTGTACAGAGGCCAGCTTAGGATACACAATCACCTTGAGTTCTTTTCATGTGCTGTATAAATTATTAATAAGAGAAATAATGATGAACTGTAAAGTAGACTCACTACATCATTTCTGTGTTGAACTTTGGAAGTAAATATACATATTAAACAATGTCCCCCGATTATGAATTTCTTTTTTCCTTTAAATAGGAATTAATTACTGTAACCTTAATTTCATTTTCTTCAGCATGATCCATGATGGCCAATAAACCAAATGTCATTTTGTAATATCATCACTCAGTTTGCTCCCTGTATAGTAAATTGTGCCTTCAGAGCTGTTGGAGTACACATCAATCTAGTTAAGCCCATGAACCACCTAGTGTAGACTCATTTACTAGTCTAGTGTAGACTCATTTACTAGTCTACACTAGTGCTGATGCTGCTATAATTTATATGGGCTAATTCTATTAAAATAAACTAATTACAAATCTGATAAGCCTTCTATACCACAGATGGCACTGATTTAACTGTGGTTTGATTTTTGATATATGTCTGTGTTGAGAAATCCTATGTAATCACAATACATGACGAACTATAAATGGCTTTTCAATGTCTCTAACAAAGGAGGGAGACGCTGAATGCTTGTAGACTTCAGTGACATCTCCTTGCATTTGCATTTAAAATAAAAGTTAAGCAATATAAGTAAATAAGAATTAAAATAATTCATTGCCATTTTCCCCCTTTATCTGTCATTAAAGCATTTCATAAGCTTATTTTGGTTTTAAGAAACAAGAGCAATTTTCTCTTCACAAAGAACAGCAGCTGATTGGCCAGAAAACCCACTGTGAGATTCAACTCCAATATAGAACAAAATTTTTCTACATTTAAAAAAAAAACCCTCAAAGCATAGTCTCTTTGCTTTATTAAGCAATGTCAACCTCTTTTGTAACATCTGAGGAAAGGAAATTGACATATTGTGCACTTTTATTTTTCCATTTTATGTTCATTTTTATGCAGCATTATTCTACTTAACATTATTCTCCAACATTTCCTTTTCTTTTCTGTTTTCCACTTAAATGAGTTTCTAAAATCTCCTTGCTTTCATCAATTTTCCAGAGAACTGTGTTCTGTTGTAGAAATGAGATCAACCTTTCTCCTGTAGTACCTTTAAAAGACTGACTTGTAACTGGGTTGCTTTTACTTCTGCTGATGCCACCTTCATGTTATAGTCTTTTCCCTTAGACTGGGCTCCCAAATAATTTTCTTTCAGATTCCCGTTGTTGCTGTTGGTTATCAGAATGTAGTAATTCCTTATTTCTACTTTAGTGCTTCTAGGTAATTAGTGATAACATAGGCAAATGGTAGTCAGTATCAACCTTTTAAAAAACATAATAGACACAGCATATAACAGCTCTAAGGTTCTTTCTTGCTAAGCAGAATTGCTGGTTTAAGCTGTTGATTTCAAAGATATGTCTTTTAAATGAGTGCCATATATAATTAAAAAAATAAAATAGAAAAGACATAACCCTCTTTCTGTAACAACCCAGAATATTTTGTTTAAAGTGATGAAATGAATTACTGTTCCATTAATAATTCTAATTATTCATCTACAGGCTTACTTCATTTTATGTATTAGTATGTGAAAGTCTATATTTTAGTTGGTATGTACAGACACCATCTATAAACATGGTATACAGGATCTAAAAAGAATGGGGAAAAGCCTATTTAGCCATATTATTCTTTTAAAGGCTTTTATCAGTGTAACATTTGAACACCATTCAGTCACTGATGGATTGTATACATGCTCTTCAACGATGTGAAACAGGGAAGTACCATTACACTCAGTTTCCAAAGGGCGAAGTGGCCGCCTCTGAAATCACACAGCAAGTGTGTCTGGTTGGGGAGCAAACTATAGGTTCAATTGTTATGATGAAGATGTTGTGTCAAGATAGTATGTATACTCGTACTGTGGACTTTTTGTTTCAAGTTGAGTCATTCTGTTCTATTAAAAAAACCCACATTATAGCATCTGAGAGAAATTGTTTTGTTGAAGTGGTTTAAATCAAATCAGTATCAAAGCTGTTTATTGTCAACAGCACTTAATTAAGTGGTAATCAGTGAATTATACATTTGGGATCAATACCAACAACAAAAACATATAACCCACAATACTAAACACTTACAAAACATTAGTAAAAACCTACAAATTTCCAGGCATCCTTCTGCAGCAAATCCCAAGACAATACAATTCCCCCCTACACAAACGCACATGCGAGCGTGTATGGTTGCATGCACACACAGTTGCGCGCATACCGCCTCCCCTTACAGGCTCTGGGTGTTGCAGACCTCCTTCCTGGCCATGTGGGCCCCTGCCACACACTCACCCCTGCTGTGGCAGAACGGGTGCTCCAGCTGTACCTGCACCTGTGCTGCCCCTGCAGCCCACTGACCCACGTGCCAGTGAGGAAGCCGCCTGCAAGGTCCCACAGGCATACCTTGGCATGGGGTCCCTCCTCTGTGTCCTCCACCATGATGGCCCACAGTGGGGTGCAGGCACCCTGCAGCAAAGCTGCTCTGTCCATCCCAGCAGCACTCGGGGTTAGTCTTCTACACACAGCATTTCTGTGTCAGTCTTCTTTATTTTAATGAGGGGCCTGCAGTAAACACAGATTTCACAAAAAAAGAATGGGCTCCTTCCTGATTTTAAAAAAACCTGTATTTCATTTACCTCAGATATTTTTAAGGTAGGTTTAAAGTAATAATGGCTGCACACAGTAGGAATAAGAATGTGCAATAGGAATCCATCTGACTTTCTTTTTTGAGAACATTCTGACAAAATTGTGATGATGTTAGAAGCTTATAAAATATCTGCTAAAAATCAATATATACAAAAAAAAAAGAGATTGTCTTATATAATACCAATATTTGGACAGCCATGTCATCTTGGGTTTGGGGCATAAATATTGATTTAATAACATTCCTTTGTTTGGCTTTATAGTAGGAGGGATAGCACATGTAAGGTGGAACAATGTAGTGTGGTGGGAGAATACATTTATCTTCCTCTAAAAAGGCAATAAAACAATTATATTTGTATACTTCTGATCTTTGCCTCCTGAAAAATATACATGCCTTCCCTCGAAGCCCCACTGTATACAATTACTTTCTAAATAATCTAGTTACGTATACAGGAATATGACCCTTGAAAAGGGAGATGAGCATTCCACAGAGAGAATGCTCAACAAAAGCAAGTGTAACCCTGTTCAGCAATTTTAATTAGGAGGATATCTTTTAATTAATTATTATTGTTTTCTGATAATGTCAGTTAATAGTGGAAACTATCATTCAGTGATACGGTCTTCCTCAGCTTCTCTTGTGAGTGTTTGAGAAGATACTCACAATGTTTTTTTAGGTGCAGAAAGCAATGAACCTTGATTGAATATTGTCTTTGGTGCATTACCATCCACATTGTTCTCTGAGAGCTCATTTGTTTAAAATTGAAATCTTGAGTTGTTTACAATGTGGTTGTTTCTGTTTTGAGACTGATTTTATTTTATTCACCTTTTTTTGGTTGTCTTCCTTCTTTATGTTCTTATATTTTTGTCCGTTATTTACTCTCTTCATTAAAGCAAAAGGTACCTAGCTGGGCTGCTTCCAGATATAGCTGTAGTTTTGATGCCATTTCCAGCCAGTCTCACCCTTGTGTTGATTTATGTTGAGAACTCATTTCTAATAAGCAACCAGTTCATTTTGCAGGGTGAAATAAAAGTACATTCGGGAGGATTGAATGCTTGCGCATGTTCAGCTTTTCATTTCAAATCTTATAAAGTCAATATATGTATATGTGTGGGCAAGTTTGAACATGGTATTCTGTTTTGTAGTTGTCCTAAGTGAACTGTTCATACTAAACTGTTATTCATCTCAAGCTATATGCTGACAGAAGCCAGACAACTTCAATCTGATTAGTTAGGCTTATTGTCAATATACTGCTACCACAGGCATAGGGTTTTTATTTTATTATATATATTTTTTTATTGCAGTGGTTCTTTCTGGGAATATGGGAACGAAAGGCTGTTTAGTTCTATAAATTATTCTGAAAGTAAAGACTGCTTATTATTCAAAATGGGCAAATTTGCTTTCAAATAGCACTTTTTACTTTTCACTTAGGTAACATCATATGAGTTTAAAGCACTATGAAAATGCAAAGTCTGATTATGATATGTGCACATTTTACTTGGTTTGGAGTTGGGTGGGGAAGGTACATCAATCTAGATTTAAATTGCCTGGGATTCAAATTAATGGCATGGCTGCATCTTAAGAGCCCCATATGATTTGTTCTAAGAATCAACGAGTAAGGGGATTATCTGACCAGCTCCTTTTTCTAAACCAGACAAAACATGTCTATTTACAAAGACCTCTCCTCTGCCTACCTCATTCATTTTTAAATGCCCCTGCCCCAAGTATTCCTCAGTAGGAGAACATCTGGGAATTAAGTGGGATTTCTTCTCCCCATGGGCACCAGCATCTAATGCTCTATCACAGAAGAGGTGCTCAGGGGCTCGGTAAGGCAACCTGTGTTGTTAGTATGATGTTACAGGAAGAAAAAAATGTGTTTTGGTCAAAGTTATGTGAGAAGAAACAGAGCTGAGATTCATATGCAGCAATTCTCAGTTCCTCGTTCTGCACTCAATAAAACACATCAATAGTAAAATAGCCTGTTTCCTGCAAGGATGCTGTAACATTAAGCATTGAATGAAGACAGTAAGTAAAAATAAAGGTAATTATTTCATAACTTGGTGCCTGATTTTAGCTCAGTTTGCCTGCTGCAGTCTTTCCTAACATCATATAACTTCATATTATCTTTCTCCTCCCAGGAAAGAGCTTACAAGTGTATTATTTCTCATGAATTAAAGGAGTATTTGCAGATATAAGAAATATTAAAAAAAAACGGGAATAAGTATGCATGTATAATTGTGTGTGAAACTGGGAAGGTATCAGGACAGGAAATATTTATTCCTTTTTCTTTGGTGCTCTCAGTATAGTCCACATTAAAAATCTTAGCTACATTTTCAGCTAGTCTAAACTGCCTTCAGTAGAGGTACTCTTACTTATATCCTCTGGGGCACAATGCTATTAGGACTGTTATTCCTGTTCCTTCATCAGCTATATTAGGATGAATCCAACTGTACTAAGCTGGTCCAAAAAGGATCAGAAGTAGAATTGCTGAGATGTGGGTAACCCATATTCATATCCCTCTTCTGTTGATTTGGAGAGATAAGAGGTAGAGACTGATCTAAATGAGTCAGCAAAACTATTTAGAGTCAGACTGCTTTAAACTACTTACACTGAGGCTGTCGGCCAGCCATCAGTCTGTTGATTGACACATATGCAATTCCAGCTAAGCAAAATTGTAGCTTGTACTCAATACAGACTTCATCTCTGCTTTGAAAAGAAAATATTAAGACAGCTTTAGTTTTCATTCTAAAGTAGAATGAAAAGCAAACTATGGAATCTCAGAAATTATTGTTGAATGGGGTCATTATTCCCTGGTAGTCTTTGCTAATGACTTTGCCAATAATACCCGCTTGAACCCAGTCTAAAGCAACACAGGTAGGATGCTGATAATCCCTTCATCCATTAGTTGAACTCTTTGCTGTGAAAAGAATTTGAAACTTAGCTCTTTCTAAACTGTTTTTAGTGACTAAGGTTTCCAGAAAACCTGAAAGCAGCAGAGTTATTGTTGATATAATTGCTGCATGTGTGCTTTGGAAGGGAGGATTGGAACATTAGCCCCACCGCACGCTGATACACACTGCTGAAACAGTTGTTCTCATAACTGACTGCTGGAGGGCATTGTCTTTATCCTGCTTTAATAACTCTCAAGCCAGGTCCACCTTAATCCATCAAGTTGTTTGTTGTGGGTTTTTTACATAGCATGAGGAGATACATACTTACCAAAAAGTCTTATCACAGGTAGATTTAGTAGTTGTTACAACCTCAGAATATGTCTTGGTGCCTGTCAAGCTCAGGTGTAACTGAGCAGGGTGTGTTTCTGACAGTGCTTGTAAAGACAGAATTGCAAAGGTATCCTAGAAACAACTGCTCTTGGGAGATTTACTGATAACAAACTTAACTCTCAAATTATGTAAATCAGTAAGTAACAGGAATATCTCAATTTGAGAGCATTGGGATGGCTATGGCAGTCTTTTTGCTTGCAACATAAATAGCAGATTTTACTTCTCTTCCCAGTCACACTGGCCAGCAAGTAATCCAAATGGAGTAAATTCTGGGGTGATATTAAAGGAGGCAAGAAAGGTACAGTGGGTTCCTTTAGAACAGTTTAAACTGGCCTGCTGTGAGGTGTTAGCAGAAGGTGTAAATTAAAGGTCAGTAGGGAATTGTTATAACTTGCCACATGAAATAACCTTTTGTTAACTTCATTTTTGGCCACACACTTATTTTCTGGTTGCTTATCTTTACTTGCCCCATCTTAGGATGTGTAGGATGCTGTAGCTTATGGAAATTTATTTGTTGCCCTGTTCCAAATTCCTGGTTCAGTGAGGTGGTTTCAGTTACAGTTAAATTTCCCTGATAAAAACATTCTCAAAACTAGGTTAGCCAAGGAATAGTATGAAAAAAGCTTTATAGCAGATGTCATTCATGATGGTCTTGTGTTGTCTGCAATACTGCGTGAGGAAAAGGTTGGCTTGGATTTTATTTTGTTTTATTTAAAAGCCAAAATATAAGAAGAAAACAGATGCCATCAGAAACAGTTTCCACTACAGAGCAAGTGCAAGTCTGATTCTAGCAATGAGATCTTGGCTGTGACACTGAGAGCAGAATGGTAGAAAAGCATTTTCTACCTAGGGCAGCTCCTTCATACACACACCACACACACCCCCCTTCCCTTTCAAGCTTTGCTGCAAGCTCCTGGGGACTTCTTATGAAAAGCTAAAGGGAGAAACTCGTAGTCTATAAGGGGCACCTTCATGCTGCACATGTGGTCTTTGTCCTCCCTGAATGCGTTGCTATCAAGTTGCTGAAATGCACTGCTGCCTGTGCACTGGGGAGCAGGGGAGGTGGCTGACTTTGATAAAAGAGCCACGCTAGCACTGTGTAGAATCTGGGCAGCACAAGAGAAATCAGTGTACTCCCCCTTTTGGTACTCTATTCTTCTGGGCTCTAACTGGGACAAAATTTCACTTTCAGAGAAATTAAGTAAAATTTCAGTCTCTGTGTTCTCAAAAAATTCCCTTCCCATAATTGTTCACAATGGTATGCCACATTTTAATAAAGGACTGAATTTTAAACTGTGTACTGTCATTCTCATGGGCTCTACTTTGCTTCATTGTCTGCTAATGCTGTTGATGCTTTTTCAGTGTTACATAAGGTTCACTGCTTTCATTTTCCATTACCTTGATTTAAATACAAAGGTGCCTCAGTTAAGGCAAGTCTTGGCTTTTCTGTATTAATGCTATAATTAACTCAGTCGAAAACCATCTATAACATACCATGGACTAAGCATAGTAGCTTTTTTTTGGCAAAAGGTAGAATTTTTTAGGAGGAGTGGAGGTAGATGAACATAGCATTTTTCTTGTTCCATTTAGTAACAGCATGTTAGTGGCATTGTTCTCAACCTCATGTCAGGAAATGTCCATGTGCAGATAACAAACGACAATATCACTTCAAAGATCTTTAAAATATAAGAAGCAGCTGTCAGTGAAGAATGAGACTAAGCCACTAAGAATGAAGAAGTTATGGAGCCTGTTGTATGGGTAGAGAAAAACAAGGAACTAATGCTGTTTAAAGCAGGACAGTATGAAAAGGGACGTGATATAACCAGGATGGGGATCTGCTGGTTATGTACCTTCCTATACTACATCTTGCCAGCAATGCATTCCTTCTGCAGTTATGATGAAGTTGATTCCTGATAAAGGGTCCTGGCAACGCATGTGTTGTGGTTTAACCCGGCAGGCAGCTAAACACCACACAGCCATTCGCTCACTCCCCCCTACCCCCAGTGGGATGGGGGAGAGAATCTGAAAAAAAAAGAAAAATTTGCAGGTTGAGATAAAGACAGTTTAATAAGACAGAAAAGGAAAGGAAAAAAAAATAATGATGGTGATGATAAAAGAATATACAAAATAACTGTTGCACAATGCAATTGCTCACCACCCGCTGACCAATGCCCAGCCAGTCCCTGAGCAGTGCCCCCCCGGCCAGCTTTCCCAGTTTATGTA
>NW_008796051.1:3466638-3486830 GCF_000699145.1 Aptenodytes forsteri | reverse complement strand
GAAGCTGAAAAGTCCTTGACTAGTGTAAGCACTGCTTAGCAATAACTAAAACATCAGCGTGTTATCTACATTATTCTCCTCCTAAATCCAAACCACAGCACTGTACCAGCTACCAGGAAGAAAATTAACTCTATCCCAGCCGAAACCAGGACAGTATGTTTTAACTTCCTGTAAAATTTTCCTGAGGATGTAGATGAGTTGATTGGGGCTGAATAATTTTCATCTTCCAATAGCTGCAAGACTGTATCTGCCCTTGCATGCTAAAAGTGAATCCCCACTGTTATTCCATGAAATAAACACCCAAGATTCTGTTTTGTCTTGGTTTTGTAATCAGCATGCTAGACATGATTATGTTAGATATATAAAATGAGGATAGAAATTCATTCATCTGTAATTATGTGATCTCATTTGGCATCTAACGATATGATAAGAAATCAGTGAATAAATTTCCTTTCAAAGTCTTTGTTCATCAGTCACAAAACAAGCTCAGTAATTATCCCTTAGTTATTGTGAGAACTGTGCCTTCATTATTACATTCTTAATTATTTTCAGTTAAGGAAATTTATTTTTATAGATCACTCAGCTGACTCTTTCGGACTGGGTGATTCTCCATTGTTTTCAGTGTAGAAAGCAGGCCTTATAGATTATGTTAAAAGAAATTCATATTATCCTGCTGGTACATACAATAGGATACATACTATGTACAAACCTGAGTACACATTATATTTAGTTCTTCTATGAGGCATTTCAATCCAAATGTTTTATAAATATTCACAGAACATCCCAGCAGAGACCTGTAGTTTGCCTGAAATTGCCAAGAGCTGCATCATCAAAGAAAAATTAGTTTGATGTTGTAACTGTGGGTGAGATAAACACATCCTCTGTGTGAAAATACATGTATATTGTCCAGTCAATTCTGCAGAGAGAATCTGTATGTTTTTAACCACTAACTTGTAAGTCTCTTGCTGGGGAATTTTTATTGTATCCCTTGAGGTGAATTAAACACATTTGTGCTTAAATATAAGAGCTTTAATGCACAATGCATTGGACAGAGTCCTACCGCCATAAGCAGTTGTACAGGGAGTCTGCAAAGGTGCGACACCAGCCGGTTCCTTATGTACACTTGCACCAGCACCAATCCCATGAACACAGGGCACCTCAGCCTGGCGTTGGGTCCATCCCCACCCCACCTGCCCAAAGGTGGCCCCTGAGCGCTCATGTCTCACAACCGATTGATTGGTACAAGACAACACTGCAGCATTTCTTGTCTCATCGCCAAGGGAAACTTCATCCCCTTACAGAGAGTCCTTCTGTCCCTGGCATTCCTGTGTCCAGCCAGTTCAACCCCTTCTGCAGCTGGACTTTCTTGCCCTCCATGCCAGGTCATTCCTTGGTCACAAAGTACTAATGCTGAGCAGCTACAATTTGAATTTCCCCTTCATTCTACTGGGTGTACACAGAATTCCTGTAACTTGACCACATTTTCTGGATTTTCAGAGGGTCAGCAAAATGGCAATTTTGTGGCAAAGAGGCTGCTCTTTCAGCAGATAAGAAGTCTTCTTTGAAGCACGGGGACAGTAGAACTGTAAACTGACAGTACTTGACAGAACTTTCTACCAAGGGCCAAACAACATAGGCTTTATTTTTTATTTTTTTCCCCCGTATCTCAGTTATTTGAAGCCATTGAATCATTTGGGTAGAAACTTTCAAAAACCATGACTTTGAGCCAGGCTGTCTTCCTTTCAAACAGATGAGGTCTGCAAAACCTTTAACCAACTGAACAGCCATACTTTGGATGTTTTATGATTCAGCAAACCTGATTTTGTGCCTGTCATTCTGCCGCTGACACTAAGTTGTCTCAACTCCATCATTGGCATCATTTTGTTTCAAGGAGTTATTTGGTCATTATTAGCAGACAGAGGAAAATCCAGTGATAGACTATGAACAGAGCTCCTTGGGCTAAATTAATCCCACCACCTGATGTGTTGATATATGTATCTGTCTATTGGTTTTACAAATCAGGATTTCTATTTTTGCATTTGAATAAACTGTGCCAGAAAGTGAATTAATTAATTCTTGAGATGAAATAAATTGACTCGGTGCATGAATAATGTTGCTCTATTGTGAGATTGTTCTGTTTTAAGTGTATGAAAGTTTCTTTTTTATAATTAAATAAATATTTCAAAATATATGCAAATTTTAATGAGTGATGTGCCTTAGTGAAATGTAATGTAGTCATCACTGAAGGGTGTCAGCTACTTTCACATCAGTGATTATTTTATTCTCATCCTAAATCCAAACCACAGCACTGTACCAGCTACCAGGAAGAAAATTAACTCTATCCCAGCCGAAACCAGGACAGTATGTTTTAACTTCCTGTAAAATTTTCCTGAGGATGTAGATGAGTTGATTGGGGCTGAATAATTTTCATCTTCCAATAGCTGCAAGACTGTATCTGCCCTTGCATGCTAAAAGTGAATCCCCACTGTTATTCCATGAAATAAACACCCAAGATTCTGTTTTGTCTTGGTTTTGT
Source organism: Aptenodytes forsteri (assembly GCF_000699145.1). Classification (NCBI taxonomy): domain Eukaryota; kingdom Metazoa; phylum Chordata; class Aves; order Sphenisciformes; family Spheniscidae; genus Aptenodytes; species Aptenodytes forsteri. Next base: position 3,484,294 of record NW_008796051.1, on the reverse strand, counting down.
AATCAGCATGCTAGACATGATTATGTTAGATATATAAAATGAGGATAGAAATTCATTCATCTGTAATTATGTGATCTCATTTGGCATCTAACGATATGATAAGAAATCAGTGAATAAATTTCCTTTCAAAGTCTTTGTTCATCAGTCACAAAACAAGCTCAGTAATTATCCCTTAGTTATTGTGAGAACTGTGCCTTCATTATTACATTCTTAATTATTTTCAGTTAAGGAAATTTATTTTTATAGATCACTCAGCTGACTCTTTCGGACTGGGTGATTCTCCATTGTTTTCAGTGTAGAAAGCAGGCCTTATAGATTATGTTAAAAGAAATTCATATTATCCTGCTGGTACATACAATAGGATACATACTATGTACAAACCTGAGTACACATTATATTTAGTTCTTCTATGAGGCATTTCAATCCAAATGTTTTATAAATATTCACAGAACATCCCAGCAGAGACCTGTAGTTTGCCTGAAATTGCCAAGAGCTGCATCATCAAAGAAAAATTAGTTTGATGTTGTAACTGTGGGTGAGATAAACACATCCTCTGTGTGAAAATACATGTATATTGTCCAGTCAATTCTGCAGAGAGAATCTGTATGTTTTTAACCACTAACTTGTAAGTCTCTTGCTGGGGAATTTTTATTGTATCCCTTGAGGTGAATTAAACACATTTGTGCTTAAATATAAGAGCTTTAATGCACAATGCATTCGACAGAGTCCTACCGCCATAAGCAGTTGTACAGGGAGTCTGCAAAGGTGCGACACCAGCCGGTTCCTTATGTACACTTGCACCAGCACCAATCCCATGAACACAGGGCACCTCAGCCTGGCGTTGGGTCCATCCCCACCCCACCTGCCCAAAGGTGGCCCCTGAGCGCTCATGTCTCACAACCGATTGATTGGTACAAGACAACACTGCAGCATTTCTTGTCTCATCGCCAAGGGAAACTTCATCCCCTTACAGAGAGTCCTTCTGTCCCTGGCATTCCTGTGTCCAGCCAGTTCAACCCCTTCTGCAGCTGGACTTTCTTGCCCTCCATGCCAGGTCATTCCTTGGTCACAAAGTACTAATGCTGAGCAGCTACAATTTGAATTTCCCCTTCATTCTACTGGGTGTACACAGAATTCCTGTAACTTGACCACATTTTCTGGATTTTCAGAGGGTCAGCAAAATGGCAATTTTGTGGCAAAGAGGCTGCTCTTTCAGCAGATAAGAAGTCTTCTTTGAAGCACGGGGACAGTAGAACTGTAAACTGACAGTACTTGACAGAACTTTCTACCAAGGGCCAAACAACATAGGCTTTATTTTTTATTTTTTTCCCCCGTATCTCAGTTATTTGAAGCCATTGAATCATTTGGGTAGAAACTTTCAAAAACCATGACTTTGAGCCAGGCTGTCTTCCTTTCAAACAGATGAGGTCTGCAAAACCTTTAACCAACTGAACAGCCATACTTTGGATGTTTTATGATTCAGCAAACCTGATTTTGTGCCTGTCATTCTGCCGCTGACACTAAGTTGTCTCAACTCCATCATTGGCATCATTTTGTTTCAAGGAGTTATTTGGTCATTATTAGCAGACAGAGGAAAATCCAGTGATAGACTATGAACAGAGCTCCTTGGGCTAAATTAATCCCACCACCTGATGTGTTGATATATGTATCTGTCTATTGGTTTTACAAATCAGGATTTCTATTTTTGCATTTGAATAAACTGTGCCAGAAAGTGAATTAATTAATTCTTGAGATGAAATAAATTGACTCGGTGCATGAAGTATGTTGCTCTATTGTGAGATTGTTCTGTTTTAAGTGTATGAAAGTTTCTTTTTTATAATTAAATAAATATTTCAAAATATATGCAAATTTTAATGAGTGATGTGCCTTAGTGAAATGTAATGTAGTCATCACTGAAGGGTGTCAGCTACTTTCACATCAGTGATTATTTGAGATGATATCCCTGACTTCAATGTGGTTGTGCCAAACAGAAAACCATTATTGTCAAAAATAAGGTAATGGGAGTTTAAGGACCAGGAGTTTTGAGGTCACTGGTAATCTTTACTCTCCATTGACTTCAGCTGGATGCAACCAGAACTGGCATTTTTTTAGCATTAGGTGCTACATCAGCTGAAATATAAACCACCGTAACAGTGCTAGTTCTGAATGCTTGGGGAGCTTTTTGTACATAATATCATGAACTAAGAGTTGCAGGGTTTTTGAAAAAACATCAGCAAAAGAGTTGATAAAGATCTGTTTGGGAATATGGACTTAAAATAAGAAGTCTGTAATGTACAGCAGGACTGGAATAAGCTTGATAACACAATTCTCTGTTTATCAGGTGGTAGTTAGAGACATATGTATTCTATTAAGTAAGAATTACAGCTAAAAATTTTGTTCTACAAATGCTTTCTAGCTTTCATAGCTGTCCTTACTTTAAGGATGCATTTTTCTTACTGTTGCAACAACTCTCAATATGTTTTTCCAAATCATTCCACTTAGAAGGAAGAGGTACTTTCCTGACATTAATGTATTTGTTTCAGGAATACTTTCAAGCTGATTAATTCAAATCAGCAAATTTTAGTTTATTTTTCTGCTAAATATCACCTTTCTAAAATTTGGAAAGTTTTTTTCTGCAGAATTACTTGTCTAAATTTACTTTCTTATGTGCAGTTTAATGCAGTTGAAAATGTTTGTCAGAAGTTGCAGTTGCATTCTTTAAAATGAAATAAATGTTGGTGTGTTGATACGTACATGTAAGTATATACTTAAGGAGAAAAATGTAATTTCACTACACCAAAAAAATCAGAACTTATACCTCATAAGCATTTTACTGAGACACAAATATATGATTTATTTTTGAGTTAGCTGCCTAGGAAACCCGTTCTTTTTGAGATCAGCTTTGTGAATTTCAGGGGTTGTCTAATAAGCTGAAGATTTCAGGAGATTTGGGAATGACATAAGATAGGATCTGGAATTTTATGGAAGATTAATCTTGAATCACTCATGGTGCAAATCTGCAAACCTCCTATATCTGGCCAGATTCAGTATGCATGCTTTTCAGATTGCCTTTTGTCCCCTCACAAGGGAGTTGCAAGTCAGGTTGTTGAAGGTGAGGAAATAATACACTTTTCTTTGTGCTAGCCAATAAAGGCACAGCTATTGAGACGAGGTTACTTTGATTCTTACAGCACTGTGATGGTTCCTGCAGAGATCATTTAATGACATGAACCTAAAGGAAATATCTTGGATGATCCCCATAAGCTGTGTATTTTGCTAAAAAGCAGTTAAACCTGTGAAATTAAGATGAATAAGATGACTGTACTATTTATATTGTAATAAGGCAAGGTCTGTAGTAGAATAGCAGTACAGTACTTGGACTATACCTCTCTCATATTTTAAGGGTGACAGGTAATTTCACACTTCCAGAAAACTGAATGTAGCAAGTCCAAAGTTTTATGAATTAAGACATTTTCAAAGGGGTGGGGAAGAAACAAATATTTTCAGGCAGTATTTTTAAAAATATATGTCAATGCTATATACATATAGGTCTGTGTATATATATATATATAAGTATATATTTATAAATATATATGTAGAGGTGAACAAAGGATGGCAAGGACAGGCTACCATAGGAGTAAGCTTCTTCCTAATCTCTCAGAAAAATATGCCAGAATTGTCTGTTTGTCAAGAGGGCTTTGATATCTTGAACTCAAGGAGCGAGATCCTCAAACACTATAAATTGCTATCACTTTTCTGAAATCATTCTACATGTAGAGGAGCAAAGGATCTGCTCTAGAGATTCTTCCACAATAGAGTATGAGAGAGTATGATGTCATTCACATAATATGTGCAAATAACAGAAGTTAAAATGGGAAAAGACTTATCAAGGCGTTCCTGTGCAAAATAAGTTGTTCCCAGTGCTCTGTCTATAATGCTTTGTCCCATGTGCTGACACCAGTACTGGTAAACTAGGAGAAGTCCAGTCATTATATTCCCCTTCATTCCAAAAAAGCTGAGTAAGAGGTTGGTGCTAGGTATGTTATTTTCTGTCGTCTGTAAGACTGGTATTTATTTTTTAACAGTTTGTTTGTTAACTGCTGCTGCAGTAACCAGTGCTGCAGAGGGAGTACAAAATATTGTTGATTCCTGCTCCATAAAATAGTTGCTTTAGAAACATTTCTTGCTAGACTTCGTAGTACAAAACGAACTGAAATCCAGGTTGGGAGGCTGAAGCATGCAGGAGTGTATATTACAGTGGACCTTCTTCTTGGAAACCTCAAAAGAGGACCTGAGGGACTGAACAAATTACACTCATCTCTTGAAGGTAGCTTTAAGTCAGAAAGGAGCATGCTGCTTGGTACTAAAGAAGCTTGCAAACTGTGCTAAGTAAATGATTTCAGATAACAGGAATTTTTATCCTGAACTAAATTAGTTGCAAAAGTTTTAACAGGTGAATTTTATTTCCAAAGGTGCAGTGATCATCTCCAGGACTTGAACCCACTAAGTCTTAAGGTACGTTATTTATACTTTCAGTAGTAAAACAACTTGATCTGAATATGTCTTGTATTACTGTTTGTAGTTATGTTGCAAGAAACTTAAGAAAGAAATGGTTTTAGTCTTACTATATGTAGAGGTGAACAAAGGATGGCAAGGACAGGCTACCATAGGAGTAAGCTTCTTCCTAATCTCTCAGAAAAATATGACAGAATTGTCTGTTTGTCAAGAGGGCTTTGATATCTTGAACTCAAGGAGCGAGATCCTCAAACACTATAAATTGCTATCACTTTTCTGAAATCATTCTACATGTAGAGGAGCAAAGGATCTGCTCTAGAGATTCTTCCACAATAGAGTATGAGAGAGTATGATGTCATTCACATAATATGTGCAAATAACAGAAGTTAAAATGGGAAAAGACTTATCAAGGCGTTCCTGTGCAAAATAAGTTGTTCCCAGTGCTCTGTCTATAATGCTTTGTCCCATGTGCTGACACCAGTACTGGTAAACTAGGAGAAGTCCAGTCATTATATTCCCCTTCATTCCAAAAAAGCTGAGTAAGAGGTTGGTGCTAGGTATGTTATTTTCTGTCGTCTGTAAGACTGGTATTTATTTTTTAACAGTTTGTTTGTTAACTGCTGCTGCAGTAACCAGTGCTGCAGAGGGAGTACAAAATATTGTTGATTCCTGCTCCATAAAATAGTTGCTTTAGAAACATTTCTTGCTAGACTTCGTAGTACAAAACGAACTGAAATCCAGGTTGGGAGGCTGGAGCATGCAGGAGTGTATATTACAGTGGACCTTCTTCTTGGAAACCTCAAAAGAGGACCTGAGGGACTGAACAAATTACACTCATCTCTTGAAGGTAGCTTTAAGTCAGAAAGGAGCATGCTGCTTGGTACTAAAGAAGCTTGCAAACTGTGCTAAGTAAATGATTTCAGATAACAGGAATTTTTATCCTGAACTAAATTAGTTGCAAAAGTTTTAACAGGTGAATTTTATTTCCAAAGGTGCAGTGATCATCTCCAGGACTTGAACCCACTAAGTCTTAAGGTACGTTATTTATACTTTCAGTAGTAAAACAACTTGATCTGAATATGTCTTGTATTACTGTTTGTAGTTATGTTGCAAGAAACTTAAGAAAGAAATGGTTTTAGTCTTACATTTACAAAAGTTAGGATTTTTTTTTTTTTCTACATGGAAAAGCTGGGATGTATATTGTGTTCTTTTGGTTGACCATGCCAAGTTGATCACAGGTCATATATCTCACCATTCTTAAATGGATGGAACAGGTTTAACTGATTCATGGGCTGATCAGTTTTGTTCTGTTTTGTGACTTCCACTCTTAAATCATGAAATCTGAAAAAGGAAGAAAAACATAGTGCAATCTCTGCATGATTTTATTAAGCATTTCTTTATTGAACTTTAGTTTTGACAGAATGTGTATCAAAGCTAGAGTTCCTGCAACTTATTATTTTAGAACTTCAGCTTTCCATTTTATATAAAATGAGGCTCTAGGTCCAAGACTATGGAGGGGAAAAGAAAAAAAAAAAAAGAAGAAATGGACTTTTAGAGACTCGGGAATTAGCAAATAAAAATGCAGCAATTTTTGAAATAAAAAATATCCTCTCCATTTTTAGTGTTTGATTTTATGGTTGCTGGTGCTCTTCATTCATATTAGTGGTTTCTTGTGCACTGTGAGTGAGAGGCTAAAGAGGTTGGAAAGCACACATGCATGCAGCTGGAGAACTAATCAGTGAATTCTTCGGTGTTTGTTATATCCCTGCAGGTATGCTTACTCACACATTTCCAGTCTTCAAGGCCTGAAAAGAATTCTGAGGAGTCCCTGCCCTCCCCAGCCCACGCTAGATTTATTGGCAAAGGTCTCCCCCCTTCTTTGTATGTATGTTTCCAGGTGTCTTCTGGTAGACCCATCATCATTATCAGAAATAATAAATGTCCATGTTCAGAACTTTTGTTCCAGCAGTAGCTCCAATGGGACTGGGATGTGTCACAGCTGTTACATGAAGCAAAATATTTGCACACATAAGGGTAATAAGCTTCATTCATGACCCACTGGAGTTGCTGCTAGTGTTCAGAGCAATTGACAGCTTCTCTGATGCACCCCACATCAGCCACTGCAAAAACATCCGATTCCATTCAACCAATGGGCAGTGAACCAAGCAGCAGTAAAAATAGCCAAATCAGCCAGTTGTAACACTTTTCATGCAGCAGTGTTAGTCAGAAAAGTTTGTGTCCCCAGTGTTGCTACCTAATTAATCCCAACTAGTTGGCATGCTGCTCTTGCCTTCAGATTAACTTCTGAGAACTGCTAGATATGTGATTTCAATGGTTTGGGGCCAGTTCTCAGTAGGTGACTATCCTAGTAATTTTGGATTTGATTAACAAATTTTGTTGGCTGATCAGGGAGGACAGAAGTCAGACAGGTCATGGGGAAGGAACAGCCATGTTACTCTCGGGAGTGCATATTCTGTTATGCAACAATTAGCTGGTATCAGTCTTCCTAACCAATAACCAGGACTGCAAATGCAAATGATGCTCCTAAACCGGTTGATACTTGTAGCCTGTAGCCTTTACATTTGATGTTAGAAACTGATCTGTGAGCACACATATACTATAACCAACACTAAATAATTATCAGTACAACACTGAATTTTGTTTCATCCTACACCATGGCTTCAAAAAGTCCCCTAAACCTATAAGGAGAGATTCAGATGGCACCATCGCACTACTTTCTTTTCTGAAAGTTCCCACTATCTGTTCTAGCACTTTTCACTTTCTTCCTTGTTTTGTTGCTACCTCTGGAATCACCTCTGTCACAAAACCACTGAAAGGATTGAAAATCCAGTACCAACATTTAAAACAAGTCATCAGAACTGATATTATATTCATTGCATCTGTGTTCTTTTCTCTCCACTAGCTCTTTCCCCATCCTTTGCCTGTGCTCTTGATTTAAATCATAAACCCTTGGGTCAGTTAGTGTCTCATGCATTTATATGGTGCGGTACAGCAAGAAACTCCTTTTATGCTGTCCTCTTTTTCCATTAGCACTACTGAAAAAAAATATGATAAATAACAGAGTGAGCGATGAGTATCTCCCCACAGATTATACAGAACCAGCCAAAGAGCAGTTTGCCACATCCCTCATTTCTTTCTTCTTTGAGACCTACGCATAGTCATGGCATTGCAAAACAAGACTGGCAAAATGCTAATAGTGCAATTAGCAGTGTAATTCTCAAACCTGAGCAGGATTTCAGGCCATCACAGAGTCTAAGCTCCCAAGGAGCAGAGACAGGGCAGACCACTGTCACCAGTAACATCACAAAGCCTCTCAGTATGTGGAAATTGGATTCTGCTTCAGTCACACATACCTGAACAAAGGGAGTGCAAAATGTTTATTTATTAATTTTGTTTTCACAATGGTGGAAATGCAACAGAAGGTGTAGCTTTGTTGTGACTGCTTTGCTTGTTTGACTTTACTAGCTCCCATTAAGTAGCACACTGTTAGGTGTTTGTTCTGTGGGACTGTGCTTTTAAAAGTATTCTCCAGACTTTAGCTTTACTGTCCCTCCAATGTTATTAACTCAGTTCACTTTCAAAAATTGGACTGCAGTAATGGTAAAAATTAACAAGTAGAGAATGAAATTTATGTTAAATATGAAACCTGTCTGCTAAAATAGGGTTCTCGGGTGTTTATATATAGTGGCATGTTCTTCTTGCAAAGATTCTTTATTTAAATGCCAGTTTTGCTGAATGTCTGTGACTTCAAAAGTCACAGCTAATATTATTGCACTAAAAACACTGTCTTAGCAGAGTAGAGATAAAATAATCTTTTTTCTACTGCTGTAAACCAATATGCTATTATAAAACAGATTACACTGATATGTCTCAAGGTACTGTGAAGTAAGCAAAAGCTGTTGATTTTTTTCATTCTTTCAACCATTTTCTAGGATTTCACAGAATCACAGAATGGTTGAGGATGGCAAGCATCTCTGGGGATAGTCTAGTTCAATGCCCCTGCTCAAAGCAGGATCAGCTAGAGTTGCTTAGGACCATGTACAGTCAGGTTTTGAATATCTCCAGGGATGGAGACTCCACAGTCTCCTGGGCAACTACTCCAGTGTTCAACCAACCTCACAGTAAAAATTGTTTTCTGATGTTCAAACAAAATTTCATGTATTTCAGCTTGTGGTTGTTGCCTCTTGCCTTCCCACTGGGCACCACTGAAAAGAGTTTAACTCCACCTTCTTCAGTCCCTCATGATGTGTATTTATACACATTGATAAGATCTCCCTGAGCCTTTTTTTCTCCAAGCTGAACAGTCCCAGCTCTGTCAGCCACTCCTCATATGAGTCCATCATCTTTGTGGCCCTGTGCTGGAGTTGCTCTGGTATATCCATGTCTCTTATACTGGAGAGTGCAGAGCTGGGCTCAGCACTCCAGGTATGTCTCACCAGGTCTGAGCAGAGGGGAAGGATCATCTCTCTCAAGCTGCAGTCAACACCCTTCCCAATGCAGCCTCCCTTCTTTGCTGCAAGGGCACTGTGCTGGCTTATGGTCAGCTTGTGTCCCAGGAACTCCAGGTTCTTCTCTGCAGAGTTGCTTTCCAGCTAGTTAACCCCCACCATGTACTGGTGCTGGGAGTGTTGTTCTTCTCCAGGTGCAGGGTTTTGCATTTCCCCTTGTTGAACTTCATGAGGTGCCTGTTGACCCATTACTGTTGGGTCAGTAATGTTGAGGGCCCTGTTGAGGTCCCTCTAAATGGCAGCACATCCATCTGATGTATTAACCACTCCTTCCTGTTTTGTATCACCAAAGTACTGAAGGTGCTCTCTTCCCCATTGTCCAGGTCTTCACAAACGGGTTAAACAGTGTTGGCCAGAGTATCCACCCCTGAGGTGAACCACTAGTAAATGGCCTCCTCCCGGACTTTGGACCACTGATCACAACCCTTCAAGACCAGCATTTTTAGACAATTTTCAGTCTACCTTGGTATGAATTTATCTAACCTGTTTTTCATCAGTTTGTACATGAGGATATTATGGGAAACAGTGATTAAAACCTTACTAAAGTTGAGTAAACAGCATCCACTGCTCTCCCTGCATCCACCAAGCTCATCATCTCATCACAGAATGTTATCAAGTTGTTAAGCACAATTTCCCCTCCAAAAATCTATGGTGACTGCTCCCAATCAACTTTTTGTCCTTTATGGGTTTGGAAAGGATTTCCAGCATTATTTGCTTCATCTGCCTGTAGTTCCCTAAGTACTCCTTCTTACCCATCTTGAAGCTAAGGTTGACATTTACATTCTCCTACTCCTCAGGAACCTCTCCCAGGCGCATCTTGTCAGTCCCCTTGGACTTGTATGTGGTTAGGCTTTTTAAGTGTTCCCAAACATGATCCTCCTCCACCAACGGTAAGTCTTCATTGCTCCAGATATTCCCCCTGGTCTCAGGAGTCTGGGATTCCTGAAGGCTCCTCTTGCCAATGAAGAGTGAGGTGAAGAAGGTAGCAAGTCAGGCTTTTTGGTGTCCTTTGTCATGACAGCCCCTTCCCCATCTGGAGGTAGGCCCACACTTTCCCTCGTCTTCCATTTACTGCTGATCTACTTGTAAAAGTCTTTCTTGTTGCCCTTCACATCCCTTGACAGATTCAACTCCAGATGGGCTTTGGCTGTACTAACCCTATTCCTGCACCCTCTGACAGTCTCCCTGCTTCCATCTCTTGCATGCTTCCTTTTTATGTTTGCTTTTAGTCAGGAGTTCATCTATCGAGGCCTCCTGCCACCTTTATCTGACTTCTGCATGTGGTGAAAGACCACCCCTGAGCTTGGAGGAGATGATCCTTGAAAATCAATCAGCTTTTTCCCAAAAAAGTGAGAAAAAAAGAGATAATGAACACAAATGGGTCTGCTACAAGAACTCTCCAGAAGATTACAACCAAAATAATTTCTAAATAATCAACTAACTGATTTGATTTTACTGTTCACAGTAATCTGTATTTCATTTATGAGCTTTCCTGATCCAAAGTTCTGATATGGATACTGAGACAAAAATTACTGGCAAGCAGTGGATATTATCAGAGTTGAGCCTTTCCTTTTCTGGAAAATTATACCTTGTTGAGTAGTCATTGTATCAACTTATTTTCAGCATCTAGGATTTCAACAAAAAAATTGTGTCACATGATTGGCCAGTTGTTTTCTTAGAAATCCCAGACACTATACACACTAATGACATCACAGATTGCTCAGTTTTTCTTCCCAGTCATCCACTTTGTGTTGAATCTTAATTAAATTTATTTTGTATAAATCTTGTTGAATTCTTGTCACATTGTTTCCCTTTGTTGCTCAGTATTCCTTCCCCAACACTTGAGATTTCTCTACAGACCTCACCTTCTCTTTTATTCCTGCTGAATTTTGTGTTAGTACCTTCTTGCTGTCTGTTGATTTTCATCATGGATCTGGCCTATGAAACAGAATTGACAAGTGTCGTGGTTTAACCCCAGCTGGCAACTAAGCACAACACATCCGTTCGCTCATTCCCCCTGGTGGGATGAGGAGAGAATCAAAGTGAGAAAACTCATGGGTTGAGATAAAGGCAGTTTAATAGGTAAAGCAAAAGCCGCGCATGCAAGCAAAGCAAAACAAGGAATTCATTCACTGATTCCCATCGGCAGGCAGGTGTTCAGCCATCTCCAGGAAAGCAGGGCTCCATCACGCGTAACGGTGACTTGAGAAGACAAACGCCATCACTCCGAATGTACCCCTTCCTCCTTCTTCCCCCAGCTTTTTATTGCTGAACATAACAGCATATGGTATGGGATATCCCTTTGGTCAGTTGGGGTCAGCTGTCCTGTCTGTGTCCCCTCCCAACTTCTTGTGCACCCCCAGCCTACTCGCTGGCGGGGTGGTGTGAGAAGCAGAAAAGGCCTTGACTCTGTGTCAGCACTGCTCAGCAGTAACAAAAACATCCCTGTATTATCAAAGCTGTTTTCAGCCCAAATCAAAAACATAGCCCCTTACCAGCTACTAGGAAGGAAATTAACTCTATCCCAGCCAAAACCAGCACAACAGGGGAGCTTATCAAACATGGCTTTTCTTTCACATTATTTGTTTTTCTACTCTGTCTTCAGAGCTAAGTTATTTATGGGAGAACATGCAAAGCCACTAGTTGCCACATGTTTGACTTTTCATCCTTAAATTCTATTGACAGCTTTCACCCAGTGATTGCCTTGTACACAGTCTGCTCCATATCCTTTGTCTCTTTCTGCAGGTGAGTATACACTGTTTTTAAAGCGCTGGCCCTTGTTTCACCCTCCACTCCAGCTTTCACACTCAGGTAGGGTGAAAGGAGGCTTTGGAGCATTCTGAAGGAGGAATCTTGTTCTGTGGTGTCCTGAACTAACACATGATCTCCCTTTGTCAGCACAGACGTGTGGATTTGGGTTAGCATATTTGCAGGACTTTTGCCTGTTCCTCCATTATTGGTGTTTAGAGACAAGTAGACCTCACTGGCTCAGGTACTGTTCCTTGTTTCTTTTTCTACTCTAAGTTGTCCTAGCTTTAAGGAGTTTTCTTTTTCTTCAGAGAAGTGATTGGTCAAGATCAGGCATATGTTCTCATCTTAATAACCAAATCCATATATTCTGCCTCCATTTCAGCCCAGTTTCCTTTATTCTGACTCAGGAATGCCCCATGCCTATGTTATTAGCAAAATCTAGTTTCTGGAGAGCTTGACCTTTATCCAGCTGATTTATCCCTTGATCCTATTACCTTCTGTCTTTCTCAGTTGCATTAAAGATCAAAGTTGTTTCAGTTTGGTCATACAAATCCTGATGCATCCAAATCTGAAATCTTAGCTGATTGCTCTCTTTACACTGTAAAGTGTCAAACTATCATGCAAATTTAGAGGAATATCTGGAGTATTTAACTTTGGCCATACACAGCCTGACATATTCTGAGAATTTTATGAAAGAATTGAATAAAACTTTTCCATTGTCTTTCTGGAAGATATTCATGAAAGCTTTACTTCTTGTTTTGACTCCTTTATGTGTCTATGATATTACATTTCTAGGAAAACTTTCTTGCTGCCCCATCAGAGATGGCACTATGGAAATCACAACCAATGAAAAAGCACCCTTACCCGTGTATTTTGAGTTCAGTAGTAGATTTATTCTGAGATGTATTAGTGTGTTCCTTCCTCTGTCTCACTAAAATTCAGTTCTGCATCTGATCATGGAAAACCATATGTCAATCAGTGACAATCTGCACACACTGGATTGGATGAAAAAGATCCATTAATATCTCAATACAAGATATTCAGTTGATTTTCAAAGTACATTCCACCAACCTTTCACATTTCCTACATTCATCTGACCTGGTGTATGATGAGAGATCAGAACTGTGATTCCTGATCATTTAGTCAGGTACATTCCTAAAACTCTGGACAGGGTTGCTCTCTGATTTGACGTCATGGAAGATATGATAGATTTTGTACACTTGGAAACTTTGTTTTTCATGGTGATGCATCATGCCTCAGATGCACTGAACTCTCACTTTAAAACTGGGTTAAGTACAATCTTATCCCTCTTTTAGAAATACCTTCTGTTTGTGTAACTTTTAGAAAAAACTGCTAATGATTGCTGGAGGTTGAATAGCAGTTTGTCTTTTGACCCAATGGTTTTAGCTCAGTTGTTGCAGTCTAAAAAATTTGATTTGTTGAGAAGTCATATTCTATGTTAACCCAGTAGTGAAATACTTTGCAAAGTTAGAGAAGAAATCTACTGGCATTTTACTTAGGATATTTCTGAATTTGGATAGAATTTTTTTTTTTTTATCTTGCATACACACGTATGCACTAGCACTCACCTCTGTGCACACATTTTCCTTCTCTCTATTAAAAAACATATGCAACACTTGAGAAGGAGACATTCCTATCAATGGGAAAGGTAGGGAACATCCAGAATTTTGGAGATATTTAGGAGTAGTGCTCAGTCACTCTTTAAATTTCAACAGGGACTGAAACAACAAGTCAGGACTCCTGAGGAAAGCCCAGATCAGTGTATCTTCTGGATGAACTGGCCATGATCTGGATGCCATCTGGCATTCCCCATGATATCTGTGCATTGGCCTGAAGATTTCAGTGACAGGGAACAAAGATGAGAAAAATATCTTTATTAAGTAAATTCAGCTCACCTAAATTAATAATCTTTTTAGTGAAGGAGGTCGATGCACTGTAGTTTAAAGTCTGAAAAAACCACGTTTAGAGATTGTAACAAAAGTATTCACTTGAATTACTAGAAGTTACTTATAAATGGTAGGAAATTTTCTCAAGGAAACTTAAAACAATAAAGAAGCAGAGTACTAGATAAAACTGTAAATTTCCCTGGCTGCATTAAAACCATGTTGAAATATGCCACCTGAATACTTTACTTGTCTGTTTGCCTTTCCTTAGTAAAACGAAGAGCATGTGATTGGTGTGGGTTTGCATTGCATCTGTTTACAGGTTGCATTTTCTGTTAAAGATACTGCAAGAAATGGTACTCAGCAAAGCTCTCATGGAACAACTAACTATAATTTTACTGAATCCTTTCCATGACCTTTCTCAGATAAGATTTGCTTTGGTTCAGAATGTGATCTTCCTTTTGAAATTCATATGAAAAAGGACTTACAGGTCTATATATGAAAAGCTGCAATTTTTTAAAAAAGATAAATACTGGTTTTTTAATCCTGACAGTTTTAATGGGTCAATAGTACAACAGAGCTGCATATACTCAGCAAAAACAGATTCTCTGGAACGTGAGCTTCATGGTCTCTGGTCTTGATGTTTACCAGGTGATATTTATGACTTCATACTCACTCCTTTATAATGTATTAATTGATTAAGGGCTCATGTTTTCTCATCCTAGGACATGGTTGAGTATGTTTCAATAAAAATGTAAGAATACCTGTGTCTTCCAGGTTCATTTCAAGCATTCTGAGTGTGGTGCCATGAGAGATGCTGTTGCCCATGACAGGTTGGGATTATCATGACCAGGTGCTCTATTTTGACTTCACCCAGTGGCTAAAAGATTTGTATGGTAAAGAGGAAGTATTGGACTTTTAAAAGCATTAAACAGGTAAGTTTATTGAAATCAATTTTTTTATTGACAGTTTCCAGGCTTATTTTAATTGCAGGTGTTTATAGAATTATATATCACTGATTCTTTCTAATAGGGTTTCCTCTTAATTATCATCTCAGAGTGGTAGTTGTCATGTATCTCCAAACAGAAGAGAAACACAGAGAACATTGCACTGAATTGTGTTAAAGCAGATGCTTGTTTCAGCTTATTAGTCTAGAGCATTTGCACAGTCCTATCTAACTTCCGAAAAAAATCTGTATTCCACAAGCACAAATGCAAATGACCATTGCAATTTCAATTCTAAGCCGCTCTTTATTTTGTGCAGTAAGTTGTTTTCTTTACAGAAAACATGTTTTTAGCAAAAGGAGACTGACTTATTTCCCTTACATTGTGTTAATAAGAAGAATCTCTGCTACACCCAGTAGCGTTGCACCAGTGTGAAAGCAATGGAAAAAATGTAAATGATTAAGCTAGCAGAGAAATTTAGTGGCTACTATGTAAGTTATTATATTAAAAGACTGTTACCTGTACATAGTTTGAGCCTGAGTGCATGTTTATTTCAAGGTTATTTTAGCATAATATTTTGTTTTATTATTAGATCCTGAGAACTCCCTTTCATCTTCAACTAAGACTCCTGTTTTGGTGTCTAAACAACCTATCTCATTCCTTAGAGCAATCTGTAGAAACCAATCAGTCTAACATAAAGCAATGTGTTATGGACACTTTTAAACATTACCAGAAATAGGTCTATCTTGTCTGATTTTGACTGATGTTTCACAAGAGAGGGAGGAGAGGGTGAACAGTTTTGGTTTGTTTCTTTTTTCTGTTTGTTGCTGTAGCTTTTCTCTTTTCAAGCCAAAATCTTAGAAACTACGCAGTAATATGGCACTCTGGCAAAGAACTAAACTGCTGAATTGAGACTCGGTTTGCTGGTATGTAAGCCTCATACTTATGGCTGTTTAAGGGTGCTCATATTCATGTTTTGCTTTTTGGCTTGGTAAAGAATGAGGAGTGATATTTTATTTACCAAGACTGTATTCAAAACTGTCTTGGGGTATGTCTAGGGCAGCAGTAGGTACTGATGCACAAATTCCAAGCTTATGCTGATGTGACTTGAACCATACAAATATACAGTTTGGGTCAGGAAACAGTAGAGCAATGTTCAGGTGACACTGTACCTTGTGATCTTTACTGTGCAACTTCCAGATGTGATCTCACTGGTAAAAGTCAGCTTAGACATAAGTGCATAAAAGCTATCTTTACATTCATTTTCCCAGACTTCTGGTTTTGGAGTACACTCAGATAGATGCAGGTCAGGTGTATCTGTATTTATATCATAGGTGCACTACCATTGTGCTCTGCCTGTTTCCAAAAAATATTTGCAACAGAATTATTTTTGTAACAGGTAGGAAAAGTACGTTTTATTGGCTATTTAGTGCTGCAACTGAATTGTCCTCTGAATTCAAAACTAGTGATTTAAGGAATAGGTTTGTTTTAAATATTTTTACCGGCATAAAAGACCCTGCTTTTTAATCTTGAAAAACTCAGAAAAGAAATGAAAAAAGAGTGGACCAATGACTGAAATAAGATGACTAACATTTTCAAAAACACAATGTTGCAGCTCAACTTTGAGATACAGAATTGGGGAATTTTAATGCTGATGTATAGTGATAAAAAAAGAAATGTGTTTAAAATGGCATGTTGTACTGGATTGTGTTTCTAGCTTCACATTACTTTCCTATAGAAAACTACAGCCTGATAAAATACTCTTCTCATAGGCCTGTATTTCTCATGGTAGCTTTATTCTGATGATACTCATGTAGAGTTGGAGTCACTGTTGGATTAGGATTGTTTAGGCTTCACTAATATTTATCTCCTTAAGACCCAGGTTTTTATCCATTTTTTAAAGAAATTGTTTGTAGTATTTAATTGAAGGGTCAGCTATTAAAAAGAAGTCAACAGTGATAACACTGTCAATTATACTTCTAAGCTTTGGGAGTGGTATGTGGAACACAAAAGGCAAAAGAAACATAGAATTCTTATTTTGCCTTGCAGAAAGTATTGCATTTTCTTTCTGCTGTCCCTCATTTGTAAAAGTCTTTTGTAGTCTGTACTGTAAAAACTAAGTGTATTTAAAACATGATTACATTTGTCATCTCAGTAAGGGTTCAAATTTTTCACTGTTTGCATCAAAGGATAAACCATGTTTCCAACTGCGTAGCTTTGCATGCTTACTCTGCTGGCTGGATAAATGGGCAGAAAATTGAGAGCTTTACAAACAGCTTGTGGTAGGAATCCTTTCTCGAAAGTCTTAAATTACATTACTAGCCAATGAAAAATGTTTGCTAATCAAAGGGCTGTCATGACGTCCAAAAACCTTTTTTTCTGTGATCTACGAAACCTTGCCCTCCAAACTGCATCTTTCTCATGCTTACTCTGCTGGCTGGATAAATGGGCAGAAAATTGAGAGCTTTACAAACAGCTTGTGGTAGGAATCCTTTCTCGAAAGTCTTAAATTACATTACTAGCCAATGAAAAATGTTTGCTAATCAAAGGGCTGTCATGACGTCCAAAAACCTTTTTTTCTGTGATCTACGAAACCTTGCCCTCCAAACTGCATCTTTCTTTTTTTTTTTTTTTTTCTTTCTGCTGTCCCTCATTTGTAAAAGTCTTTTGTAGTCTGTACTGTAAAAACTAAGATTTAAAACAACATGATTACATTTGTCATCTCAGTAAGGGTTCAAATTTTTCACTGTTTGCATCAAAGGATAAACCATGTTTCCAACTGCGTAGCTTTGCATGCTTACTCTGCTGGCTGGATAAATGGGCAGAAAATTGAGAGCTTTACAAACAGCTTGTGGTAGGAATCCTTTCTCGAAAGTCTTAAATTACATTACTAGCCAATGAAAAATGTTTGCTAATCAAAGGGCTGTCATGACGTCCAAAAACCTTTTTTTCTGTGATCTACGAAACCTTGCCCTCCAAACTTCATCTTTTTTTTTTTTTTTTTTTTTTTTTT
>NW_008796051.1:3393550-3466269 GCF_000699145.1 Aptenodytes forsteri | reverse complement strand
AAGACAAAGAAAATCCACCAAAAATTTTTTTTTTTTTTTTTTTTTTTTTTGCTATGAACTTGTAAAAAAGTGCAAGAAGCAGGGGGAAAATGTTACCTGCCATATCGAGATCTTCCTATTTCCCCCTCAACTTTTACATAGTGGCACTATGCACTTGGTAACCTATGAAGGCCCAGTGCTTTTTTAGGGGCTGGAGGGAGAACAGGGGCAACCCTACCCCCGTAATGCACAACTCAAATATTTTTGTAAGACAGTGTTTTCAGTGCATGGAAGCTTTTTACAGATTTATTGTTTTGTGGGGACTCTTTGCAGGGAAAAATTCCTTTTAATCTATGTAAGGTACAACTGTAACAGAAATACTTCTTTTTGTACCCTTCTTTAATGAAGATTTGAGTGAAGTAAAGGATCTTTGTGTTATAATGTTTTTGATCTACGAAGTGTCACATTTCTTCCTTTCGTTTTGTATATATAGCAGGAAAAAAAGCCAGATTTGCTAAATTTGTTTTACATGTGGATTTTTTATACAGCTCTCTTGTTTTTTAATAATGCTTAGAGTTGGCCTATTTAAAAGATTCATATAATCTAGGGGTAAATGAGATCTTAATAGGAAAATTAAAGGATCTTCATTCCTTGCAATTCATATAATTTTATGCAGAATGCCAGTTGACCTACATTTTGAAAGAGTAAGATAACTTGTTTCAAGCTGTAGATAATACATTTAGAAGCTTTCAGGTATCTTAGTAATACAGTGTAATGAAACTAATAATTCCTTAAATGAAAATAAATTGTAGAAATACCCACTCTAAGAAGATCCACTCAGAGAAAAGAGAAATGCTGGAGTTAGGATTCCTTAGTAATAAATTTTCAAAAGAATGAGGGACAGCCTGAGTTCAACATCTGTTGGACTCATACAGATTTTTTGACTGGTTAGGTGTTCACCCCTAAGTCTGTAAGAATATATTTTTTGCATATTGAGATATGTGCATTATTGTCTGAAAGTAGTCATATATTTTCATGTCAATCCTGAGATGTTCCTGCATCTACGCCATCTTTTAACCAGACTCTCAGATATCATTATGTCTAAATCTTGAGGGTTTTACCTTGTAATTTTATTAGAATGACACTTTAAAATGGTAACTTAAATGTTTGTTCTCTGCTTTTTGGTGTTCATATGATGCACTAATACCATTCATCTATTTGGATTTTTGTAATAACCAGCTGGATTTCCTATTTCTCTCTTTTATTATCAGTGATCATTAATTAAAACTTTTGAAGGTCCCTCCAGCTAGCACATAAATTGTAGGAAGAATCACAGAAAAGGGATCCTGGACTTGATCCTCTGTTAAAATACTGTAGGTAGTGGCAGTAGGAATCATAGTAAGGGGGAGGAATGTTTTAATTTTTTCATCATAACAATACCAAAAAGAGATATCACTGTTTACACGTCATCCTGTTAGCCTGGCAAGATTTCTAGGGCCCTCTCCATTCAGTTTGTATTTAGATATATAGTAATAACTTTTCTGAGATCATCTATTATATAAATTATAAAGGTGATTTAAGTTAACCAATTATACTTTGCACCTAAAATGGGTTACAAACATCCACATGCCCAGTTTTTACATCTCAGCTGATAAGTGGTCACATCTTAAGTTGAACTAAACAAATTGTCTGTAATTATGTGAATGTAACCCAGGAAGAGACAGTTCCAGCTCTTAAGTAGGTTATTCAATAAAGAATGACTTGTGAAGAACAGTTCAGAAAGGATAGAAGTCTTTCCCATTTGTGTAGTGGGACAACTGATAAAGGAATACATTGTTTTTAACCTCCCAAAATGTAAGGCCAGTGAAAGACACTTGTCTTAAAAGAAAAAGGCAGTTGGATTAAGTAAATTACAGCTTGATGTTGCTTATGCTTCATCTGAGCATTAGCATGCTTTCCTCTAGGTTTCTTTGATCTTTCTTTGTTTACATCATGTTATTTCAAGACTTATGCTTGAAATGCTTCAGTATAGTCCACTGGAAAAGCCGTGTTGTGAATTTTTGCTGCTGCATACCTTTTCTTAGGATTTGAAGCTGTACTGCAGTGTCTAAGACAAGCAGTACCACAGCCCATGCACTATAACTGGAGTCAGAAGGGGGTGAGAAGGTTGAATCCTTGGATTTTCAGTTGAAGACAGCTGCCATGCACCTTCACAGACATCAACTCTGTTCTTTCTCAATCCCCACTACTTCAGAAGCAGCATATTTTAATCATGCATTGTGTAGGATCACTCTGACTCCTAACTCCATTTTTCTTTTCTTGTTGTTTTGATAGCATGACATTTTCAAATGCTAATCAATGTATGTGTTTACCACTACTCATATTTTACATAACCAGTGCAAACTGACCTTTCTGCTGTGAAATAAACAGTGGGAACAGGAGTTTTGGGTTTTCTTCCTGCATGTGAAACCTTTTATCAGATTCAAGAACAGCTGCTTAAGTAAAATCTTCTGATCTGGGTGTGTCTGGGATAGGATTTAGCCAGTCACAGATACTTTAAGCAATGGGCAGGAATTTAATTTTTTTCTTACATACAAATTTAGTCTCAAAATCTTCCTCATTTTCATTGCGCATCACTAATGCTAGAATGGCATCAAACAGAGGGACATTCATGCACAGTTTTGCTTCTGTGGTACCACAAGCAAAATGTGTAAAGAAATATCTGTGTGACCCAGAATTACTTGGCTTTAACTCACTTTTATAGCCATGACCTAATCCTCTGTTTTGTCTCTTTTCTCAGCCACATATTACCTGTGTGATCTTAGATTTATTACATTGTCTCACTAAGCCTCATGCCCTGACTGTCAAACACTGGTAATGGTGCTTCTTGCCTCCCACATCTGTCCCGTTTGTTTTGATGGCAAACAATTCAGAGAGGGGACTGCTGGGCATGGCATCTGCACAGCACTTAGCACAACAGGACCTCACTGTCTGAAACCTTGCATGCTTCTGGAATACAATCAGTAAAGAGTGATATGTAATAAATCTTGCCTAAATCCTCCCAGAGGACTTGCATTTTCTATTTCATTTTAAGCAGAAGCAGTGAAGGCATTGGCATGTAGTAGGAGAGACAAGCTTTCTATCTGTAGAGCAAGTGAAAAGAGGTGCATTTTTCTCAGTCTAACATGTGCTTCACCTCTGGCTTGGAGGATTGACTTTTCTGGGTTGAAGGGCAGTTTATTTTCAAGGCTCATTCAGCCTTGGCCTCTCAGCCATGGTTGCAATCAAAGATGTCAATCAGCATTAACTGTAATTGTTTTATGATAGAGAACTGGAATGAGGCCACCAATTCATTTCCTATAGGCCACAAAGCAACCATCTAATCGACACAATTTTCAGTCATTGCTGACCTCAGGCAATTTCATGCCGTTATCTAGAGGTAAAAAGCTCCATATGTCATTACCTGGCAATAAAGCCATCTACACCTTCAAATTCTCACTTCTGAAAAGATCTTTGGCCTGCCTATGCTTTCTCATGTGCTTACGGCAGCTAATACAACAACAGAGAAGTGTGATCACTGAGGCCCAGGTTTAGTCAGTCCAGCTGCCACCTGCAGATTTTGCACAGATTTTTTCTGCTGTGTGGCCTGAGGAACCATAGTGGCTTTAAGCCATCTGTATCTCACCCAAAGCGGGAGTTAATATTTATGAAAACGTTTTAACACGTAACTGCAGATTTTTTATCTCTGTTTTGGGTACTTGTATTCCAGAAGTGTGGAAAGCATTATCAGGCCTCTTTCCATTAACTTGATATTAGCTTGACAGTAACTCAATATTGGCTTGATATTGTATTTGGGAACATTTACTCTTTTGGGAGCAAGGGGAAGGCCGTTGTTTTTGTATGTTTTTTTATTTTTTTCACAGTGAAATGTTTGCTGAATCGTTGTTTTTTCATTTAGTTTTCCATTTTACTTAGAAAGGTGTTTGAAAAACTCATAGAAAATTTCACTCTGAGAGACACTCTTGAATATAAGCCATGATACTGTCTTCTTCTTTCCAGTTCCTCTCTTGCCTTTATTTGATGCAGCTATCAAGATTTTCTAAACATAATTTCATTGTTTTCAAAGGTAGAGATGCTGGTATCTCTGGTTACATTTACTAGTATTTTATTACAAAAAGAGATCCAATAAAATGAAAAAGAATGGCTGGAAAAGGAAGATACTTTTCTGTGGAAGTAAACATAGCAGGATTTGAGCTTCAAATTATTTTGGATGAAAAGGCAGACTACAGTCAACATTATATTTTCATTTTTTGTGTAACAGAGAAGAAGAAATCTAACATCATAAAGCCTCAAAACATCTGAGGCTGATTTTATATGTGTATGTATATTCCAGCCTATCATTATTTTAGGTTGAAATTTTGTGTCTCTTATGAGTAATAAAAATAAGAGTAGAATAGCATGTAGGAACTCTTGTGAGAAACAAGAATGTCATAATAATTTTCTCTGGTTTGTTAAACTAACATAAACATAATATCAAACATAACAGCATGTTTTTCTTCTATCTACCTTTTTTTTTTATTTTACATAATGTATCAAAAGATAACAGTAAAAAATAATTAACATCAAAATAAGAACAAAACAACCCCCCCCAAGAAAACAGTTTTAAGTCAAAGTCTCTGGTTTGCAACACCAAAAATTACTGAAATATTCTGTGAAAGAATTAAGCTACATTTGTCTCAGCAAATGTTTAAATAGCTGGAAGGGAGTAGGCAGGGAGGTACTAATCCACTGCTTATGGATGCTAGGAGAACACAACTGCAGATGGTATCCTTCCTTGTTTGTTCTTCCCACAGCCACTTCCAGAGAGAGAAGAGTGGACTTGGATGTACCACTGGGCTGACCTAGTAGGATACTTTCAGGGTACAGAAAACAGAATCTTTTGAAGACTTCTCACCTCTAGCTTCTAAAATTAAAGTACAGATTTACTTGATTTATTTTAATGTATTTTATTATGTCAAAATGTTCTACTTCTATGTACTACTTTGCCTTTTCTCCACTCCACAGAGATGCTGTCTCCTTTGTTATTTATTGTCTTGAATTTCAGATTTTCTTTGCCTTTAAGCATGAGTTACTAGTCAAAAAAAAGCAGCACAATGAAAACAAGAAACCTACCTTAGACCTTATTAGAATATAAATAGGCATAAGGTTCTTGTGTATAGCTCTACCCACTGAAATGGAACTTTCGTAGCCAAGCAGATATGCCACAATACAGCATTTTACAACAATAAAAGCACTTATGATGTGAAAACTAAGTTATATATTTATTTTTAAAATATTTACTGCCTTATCCCAGAATGTATTTTTAATATCTTTTGATGGAAAAATAGAAACTCCAAATAATTTCTCCTTAATCTCGTAAAGTGCTGAATGATTTCTGGTTGACAGGGATGGATGAGGAGTCAGAAATCAGATTAAACAGTATTTTTAGTGACTCCAATCACTCTTTGTCTAGTCATTTTCTTTCTCTTACTTCCTCTCTACTTTGGTCTCTGTCAGATGCCTGGAAATTGAAGGCTGGATGGCTTTTCTTGAACCAAAACTTTTAAGAAGTATAAGCAGCTGTAAGTTCCACTGTATTTTGAGTGGCTGCAGAGTGAGAAAAGGAAAGAGTGTGAATTCAGATTTTCTGTCCTTTTTAAGAGAATAATAACGATTCCTATTGATTTCACCAACAAGACGTTCAGAAGTCTCTGATATAGTAGCACAATACAACCACAGATGGGAACAAGAAATGTTCATTTTCCTCCCTCAAGCCTTATCTTTTGAAAGTTCTTCTTGCTTGTAATTTGAACAGTACTTTTGAGAACAAATCTCTGGAATGGAACTGGACTCTAGCTCAGGAAACTCATACTGGTTTAGGTTAGGGATCAGCTAAATATCTTTACTAATAATCATAAAATGAGAAAGACTACTCAGGAAACTCATACTGGTTTAGGTTAGGGATCAGCTAAAGAATATCTTTATTAATAATCATAAAATGAGAAAGACTAGGAGGAGTGATAAGGATGTCTAAAGGGACTATCTTTATTATGTCACCTGGATCTCAGGAATGCATATGTAGTCTTGGCAGTGACCTGAGCAAAAATGGCAGTGTGCTTTGTAATGCTAGCCTAAGTCGTGCTCACTTAAGCTTTCCATCCTGTCTCTTTTCTGGCCTGTTAGCTTGACTGTTGCATCATTTATTATTAAAGATGTTCTGGGGCTGCAAATGCCTAAGACTTCAAGCCCGAGAATCTTAATTAACATCCCTGATTTCCACCCATATAGCCAAGACCTCTCACTCCCAGGTTGAAAGACTCCTTCCATGACTTCAACATTAATTTAGCTGAGCTCAATAGCAACACAGTATCTGTACACAAAAAAATGTCTGAACTGGGAACCATGTTTTACACTAGGAAGGTCATCAGCTTCCTTGACAGGGCTGAAAGGAAATGTATTTGTTGCTTCCCTTATCTATATTTTACCTTCTACAAAAACAAAAATTCCACCAGCCGTGGGTGAAAAAGGGACTCTTCTCCTTGCAGTACAGTGATGATTAGACTTCCACTCTGACAGCATGGACTGAGCTTTGGAAAAAAAGATCCTTCTGCTACTCATTTAAAAAAATGGGCCTGATGCTTCACATTTTGCTATTTATGCAGTCCTTTATACTCAGATAAAAGCAGGTATAAAATGCAATCAGTTCAGTCTTGTTCTTTTACATCTGCTTTGTACAGGCATAAATCATGCATGAGTTGCTTAGTAGTGAAGAATCAGGTCTGAAATATCTATGTTTTATGAAATTCAGTAGTTTCCTGTGAGTCAAAGCTAGGCTGGGAGAAAAAAAAACTATTAGTCCGAACGCTGGGGGAAAACAGTACTTCAAGGAACTCCAAGCAGGTAAGTGTTGCAATCTGTTGTATAACATATCTCATGAGCTTTGTCAATAGTGAGCTGAAACTTCAGCTGCCCAAGTTCTCAGTCCTCTGGCTTTAATCCCCTCTGTCCTGGGACAACATTAGCCACCACCTGCCTTGGCCTTCCCTTGGACAAAACAGATTAGGAGCACATGAATGTGCTGGTGAAAACCTTTTCCTTCTGCTCTTTCCAATAGCATAGGACGAATATGGGTGACACAGGACGAGTTATTGCCATACAAGTCACAGATTTCCTGGGGATATGTATGACCACAGTCTGTTCTACTTCTCATGTGTGCAAAAGTTAATTTTGAAGAGTGGGAGGTGAACCAGAGCAGAGGAAAGGGGAGGGCAAGGGTCTCAGCCTTCCTCTGGTGTCTCTTTCATGGAAGTTGCTGAGTTTCATAGCTCATAAAATATTCATCACATTGTTTGAAGAATAAAACAACATGTATATGTCTGCTCCCAGCCTTTAGGAAAGAGAGAAATTCCTCCTGGATATGATTTATATTCATTGTGTAAGCTTTTGTGTGGCTGGTAAGTCAGTGAGAATAAAGATGGCGTGGAAAAATGGTTTGAAAAAGATGTTCTGTGTTGTAGCTCACAACTCTTATTGTGCTGCAAAAATCTGATTTATTTTCATACTTCACTAACAAGACTCTCTGGTGAGATGGATGTTAATCTCCACAGACTGCTTTTCCCCTAGGAAAAAAAATATTCATAGAAGATATTTTTAAATGAGCTATAGGAGCAGCATATCCTTATCTATGCCTTTTATTAAAATGAAGGCAGACAACTTCTTAAGACTATTTTACCGCACATGTTAAAGAGAAACAAGCACTCAAAAATAAGGAGTGCTTGTAGAAATGTTCTTATAGGTTATTACCTTTTAATTCCAAAATTTTCCTTCTGGCTGCTTTTCTGCTCCCTCTTGCTAGGGGGAGGAGGAAGAACAAGAAGGTCTCAGAAGCATTGGTGACGGAAGCAGTGATGCCTTCCCACAACTTCCTTACCTCTTGCTCAGTGCTCATCACACACACGTACAAACTGTGCTCTAGTCTTGCAGCAGCTCCATATCTTTCATAATTTCTTTAGTGACATAGTCTTGTTTGTTTGTTTGTTTGTTTTTCTGTGCTGGCCCGTTAAATTTCCTTTATGTGAAAATAAAGTTGCTCTTGAATTTTTAAAACCAGTAACTTTCACAGATAAGGTCCAATATTTTGTAAATTTTGTCTTGCTGATTATTTGTTATACTA
Source organism: Aptenodytes forsteri (assembly GCF_000699145.1). Classification (NCBI taxonomy): domain Eukaryota; kingdom Metazoa; phylum Chordata; class Aves; order Sphenisciformes; family Spheniscidae; genus Aptenodytes; species Aptenodytes forsteri. The sequence goes on along the minus strand of NW_008796051.1, from coordinate 3,458,078 downwards.
TGCTCAGTCATCTTTCTTTAGGAAAAGCTCATTAAAGTTAGTGAAAAAAATCCAGGTGACACAATACTTTTGATTATACCCTTAATCTTCTCTTCCAAGCAATGCCTCATGCTGTCCCTAATCTTGAGATAATTAACCTAATTTTTTTTGCATCATTTAACATCTGTCATCCTTCAAACTTCTCTCCCCAAAATCTGTTTTACTCTGGAGGCTAACCCTTCTTTTGAGGCTAAACCTAGGTCTTCTCTTCTAGTTAAAATGTATTTTCAAATGACAAAGATAATGTGGGTCTCATAAAGATCACCATTGCATCACAGCTGTATATTTGGTGACATAAAAACACATGGTTCTTGTGTCAGTACCACTCACTCTAATGACACATGACATAAGTTGACCTATGCCATGGTTAGTATCAGTGACGTGGCTTGGGAATGGGATCTCTGGCTGTGTCTGTTTTTTCTAGCAGTTCCTCATGGTCACCATGGCTACCTCAGTACCGTTCAGGGAGATTTACAGGATTGTGAGATGGTCCCAAGCTATGGTCATCCTGGAATAGAGGAAGCATAAAATTCTTCTGTGATCATTTTCACTGTCAGACAGCTGCAGTTCTATTTTTATTCTTCCATTGTAATTGGAATTATAGAGAAGCTTTCTTTGGGAAAACTAATCCTGTGCAGGTGTAAATACTCAGTTATAACTGTTAGGAGGTAATAATTCTAACTGAAAATGTGGTGTTGGGGAGAAGGGAGAAGACATATTGCTTGGATGATATGGAAGAATCGGAGTCTATACCATTTGGAGGCTTTAAAAATAAGACAAAAATAATTTCCTGATTCAGAAATGTTTCTCCTTTGTGTTACTTTTTATACCTTTTTCATGTAATATACTGGTATTTGTACTATCATCATACCTTGGCCGTGGTCCAGGAATCTTTTATACTAGGTGGTATATAAGCAAAGAATAAGAACTCTCTTTCCCGTGGTGTTTACAATGTATGTTTAAGATGAGACAACAGTTGGAAACAGACATGCTGGGGGAATACAAGACGGTGAGGCAGTACTAATCAATATGCTAGGCAGTGATCTCAGCAGTACCTAATTGATGCTAGTGTTCATTGTGCTGAAGCAGCACAATGAAGGAAAGTTTTAAGGAAGATTTGAAAGTGTTTATAGGCAGTTCTAAAGTTGCGAAAGACAGCATAGAAACAGATGTACATCTATTACATAACGTCCAATCCATAAGTGGGGAGATGATAATTATGTTGCATTAAAACGATTTTCTGTAGTGGTAGGACAATGCAACAGGCAATCTGAACTGAAATATTCTTCAGCTAGCACTAACCATAGAGGGCCTTGGCATAATAATTTTTTAAGCTTTCAGAGTTTTATAAGACATCAAAGGTTACAGATGAGGTTCATCTCAGCTGGCCCTTTCTGTAGAAAGCCCTGTCAGCTGCAGAATACCTGAAAGGCTCTTCAAGCTCTTCTGCCTGAAGACAGGCTGACATTATGCTCTTTATTCTAGAATTTCGTGGTATTCCCATGAGTCATTTTTCTTATGTATAACCACAAAATGGGAGAAATGTGGTTCCATTTTCAGGCAAAGGGGCAGATGTCTAGTTTCAGAATAATGGTTTTAGTGACAGTAATTGATAAAAAAAAAACCATCAAACATTTATATAAAAGAAAAAATACAGCAGAAAGAATTTGGTGTGCTTTTTGTTTCGGGTAAGAAAGAAAGAAAAAACTTCTCAGGAACAAGCAGCTGAAAATACCGCCATCACCCTATGTTGTACCCTCAAAGAAGAATCAAGAAGTCGTCAAGAATTAAATGTTAATTTTATGCAGATGAAAAAAAATAGATCATAGAATCATAGAATCAGAATGGTTTGGGTTGGAAGGGAGCTTCAAAGATCATCTAGTCCAACGCCACTGCCATGGGCAGGGACATCTTTCACTAGATCATCTTGCTCAAAGCCCTGTGCAACCTGACCTCAAACACTTCCAGGAATGCAGCATCCGCAACTTCTCTGGGCAGACTGTCCCAGTCTCACCACCCTCATCATAAAAAATGTCTTCCTTATGTCCAATCTAAATCTACCCTCTTTCAGTTTAAAACCATTCCCCCTTGTCCTGTCACTAGAGGCCTTGGTATAAAGTCTTTCTCCATCTTCCTTATAAGCCACCTTTAAGTATTGAAAGGCTGCAAGATTATATCTCTTTTTTTCTCAGCAAAACACTACATACTACAATTTTATGGAAAATGTGCATGCTAATTTTTTTCTCAGTGCTTATCTGGTTTACAGCTGTGTCTGAGTGGCAGCCTTTGGGAAGCTTCATTTCTTAGACCGAAAAAAAAAAAAAAATCACCACAGATGGTAAGATTTCTTGATTTTTTTGTATACAAGTTACAGGATAGATATAGTAGAAAAAAGAGGATCCCATTCCTATGGAGTTGAAGTGCAAATTTAAAGGCATCAAACTTAACAAAATAAGACACCTGTGTCACTTAATGTCAAAATTCATATACTTCTCCACTAATATTTACTCCATACTAAGATTTAGTAACCAGCTTATTCAATATCAATGCAACTTTTTCACCTGGAAAAATATTAAAAAGTGTACTGTGACTTCTGAACTTCAACACTAAAGTTTGGAGTTGCTGGCAGTACTACTGTTATCACAGAAAAATTGAAACTATTTTCTGGCTGATGCTTACAAACAATTCAGTTGCACTTTGAAGAGTGGTGGGTTTTTTGTGGGTTTTTTTTCTGTGTGCTAAGGTGAAGGTTTTTCTATCATACCCATTAAACACTTTAAAAATAACTAAAAATATTATCAAAGGAAGAGAGGGAAAAACATTCACTTTATTAAAGACAGGTATTAATCCTTCCTATTTGAAGCTCAATTTAAATGTGCTGCTTTCTTTGAATAAAAAATAAAAAGCCAATTTAATGTTAATGATCAGAGAAGAATTTTTATTTCTGACTGAAAGAATTATAGCTCATCTTTTCTTTAATAGGAACAGTAAGTAAAAATAATTATTCGTGCATGCTTGCCATCTCATTAGGCATTTGATGTAAAAACCCTCTCCAATAAAAACTCTAAGTAGGTTTTTTTTTTCTTTTTGCAAGGTTAGACTGAATAAGGTTTATTCTCTCCATTAGGCCTTAGAATTTGATTATTCAATCAACCTACTTCAATCCAGGAAGTCACTTATGGGCCATTAATTTAGTGATGCTCCTTGGTTCATGCCATGATTGTTTAAAGGAAAAAAATGTTCTAATTAAAAAAAAAAAAAAAAAAGGTTGTTAGTTCTTTCCAGCTTCACTTTCGTCTCTGGCTTGTGCCACTCTTGCAGCAAACCTCACATGCAGAGGAGGGGGAGTATCCTAAAGAACAGAAGCAAGACAGAGGAGCCAGGGCAGACTGATAGCTTTCCTTGAGGAAATATCAGCCTGGTCAAGGGTAAAATAGTAATTTTTTCTTTACATTTAAAAGCACCTTTTTAATAATTTCTGCAGTCTTGAAGAGTTATCCTGGAAACTGACTTATTTCTCTGCACCTTGTCTAAAGAAGAGCTTACAATGGCACTGCAGGAATATTAGGAGAGTTCTTACCTACCAATTCCCAAAGTCTTTGTGATCGGTTAGTACAGGCCTAAAAACTTTATACGGGAACGCATATAAGCTTTACTTTACATAGCTGTGATACAGGGTTTGGCCACTCCCCTGCATGCTTAAGACTTGGTTTTTCAAAGGTCCTTGAAGTGGTTAATTCCTGCTAAAACTAAAAAAGTTCAGTACCTAAATGATCTTGTAGAACTGTTCCAATGGGGCTATGAAATGCAGAATCATGGATTATACAGCCTGACCTCAGTAAGCTGTTGTTGTATATTAATAACACTTGAAATATCCATTTATAGCTAGCATTTATGGTTACTTAATGTAGATTTATTCAAAGGGAAATTGGCAGCACAGTGCTGAGGGCAACAGCAATTTTGGGAGTCCCCCTCTATGGCTACAACAAGAGATCTGAGAGGGATCTAACCTGCTTTTGTGTCTTGAGATACAGCTAAGCCCTTCTACCATGGGAAGTAAATATGCTGAAGCTTTTGTTGATTCTCTGAAGTTTGGGATGGGGACAGGATGAGGAAATGGGGTAAATGAACTCTTGTGATTGCTCTCCACTTGCCTGTTGTACACCTCTGGGAACCTTTCAATACAGTTTAATTCTGCTTGCACTGAAAGCAAGAGCTGAATAAATACTATGGTGTAAAATCAAAGTGCTGAAGAGGATGTATGCTCTCATGTGAATCATAAGCACCATAAAAGATGCTGAGGTTGAAAAGAGTTCAGCTATGATATTTTGCCATGCTGGATTGCTAAGTAAACTAACTAGCTGAACAAAGCCTGAATGTTAATAACTGACACTTTAAAGTAAATAACTTTAGCCAAATTAGTGTTTTGTTCCTAATTCTGTGATTACGAACATGTTCAAACGTAGGCTCATGGATTTTGGCTGATTCAGGGACTTGCTTGGTCCTGGAGGAAAAAGCTTGTTGATCTTCAAGGATAGCCCCTTCAGAGCACAAGAATGGTTCATCTCAATGTGTGAAAAGTTGAGCAAGTGTGGCAGAAAAACTAGCATGGATGAACATGGAGCTTCTGAGCTCAAACCCATGAAAGACACACAGTAGGTAGAAGTGGACTTCTCTGCAAAAGGAAGGCTAATGAAAATGTGGGCCCATTGCTACATGGGGCAAGAGAACTAGTGACCAAAGACATGGAGATGGCGGAAGTACTTTTTTACCTCAGTTTTCACTGGTAAGATCTGCCCTCAAGCCACCCAGGTCCCTGAGCCTCCTAGTCCGTGGGACCAGACAGAACGCGCCAAAGGGAGCTGGCTGGTGTCTTTGCAGGACTGCTGTCTGTCATCTTCAAAAGGTTGTGGCTTCATTTCTGATGCCTGAAAAAAGGCAAACATTGCACCCATATTCAAAAAGAGTAAGAAGGAGAATCCATGTTATACAGGCAGATCAGCCTCCCCTTAGTCCCTGGGAAGGGTCTGGATGTATCCTGTCTTTAGCAAGGCCTTTGCCACAGTACCCCAGAATCTTCCTATGACTAAATCGGTGAGATCTGTTTTGGATAGCTGAATGAGAAGGTGGGTGAGAAGTTGGCTGGATGCACAGGCTCAAAGGGCCGTGATCAGTAGTGCACAGTCCAGCTGACAGACAGCAACTAGTGGTGTCTAGTGGCTGAATTAATGCTGTGTCTATGCAGTTTACTGCCTTCATTAACAGCCTAGACGACGGGACAGAACACACTCCCAGATGGTTTGTGGATGACACCAGATTGGGGGGAGCAGTCAGTGAGCTGGAAGGCAGGGCTGTTTTTGAGAGGGACCTGGACAAATGGGCTGATGGGAATCCCATGGAGTTCCCCTAAGGCCAAGGCAAAGTCTGACCTCAGGGATGGAGAACAGGCTGGGGCTTCCCTGCAGCAGGACAGACTGGGGCCACCCAGCAAGGAAGAGCTCTGCAGAGAAGTCTTGGCCCTTGGAGGCAGCAAGTCGTCGGGAGGCAGCAGTGCACCCAGGCAGGAAAGTAGCCCCTGCACCAGGGACTGCACCAGCAAGGGTGCAGCCTGCAGGGCCAGGTACTGATCGTGCACCACTGCTCAACAACAGTGAGACCACACCAGGTCTAGGTTGGGGCTCCTAGTGCAAGACAGACCCTGATGTGCAGGGGAGAATCCAGCAGAGGGTCCCCATGAAGGTCAGGGCTGGAGCACAGGGCAAACAAGGAGAGACTGAGAGCTGGGTTAGTCCAGAAAACAATGGTTCACATGATTAATACAAAAAAATATGTCACATCACACAGAATCACAGAATCATTGGGAGAATCCAGCAGAGGGTCCCCATGAAGGTCAGGGCTGGAGCACAGGGCAAACAAGGAGAGACTGAGAGCTGGGTTAGTCCAGAAACAATGGTTCACATGATTAATACAAAAAAATATGTCACATCATATACATAATTATCTAATAACATTTCTGAAAGAGTAGACAGAACCAATATATGTGTGTTATACTATTATTATTTTACTTGACATGAATAAAAATCTTCACAAAGGGGATAAAAAGATAAATCAACAACCAAAGGCACTCTGTTGATTTGTTTGGTATATAATCTTGCTGAAATCAGAGCATACAGCACCCAGTGGCATCCCCTCACCCAAACTACGAACTTCCTCACTGCAGAAGGCAGTTAGGTTGGTGAGGCAGGATTTGCCCCTGGTAAATCCAGCCCGGCTGCTCCCAGTCACCTTGTCCCTTATAGCTACAAGTGTCCGCAGGGGGATTCACTCCATCCGCTGCCCAGGAATTGAGATGAGGCTGAGCTACCAGTCTGCAGTTCCCCAGATCCTTCTTCTACCCTTCTTGAAGATCAGTGTGATGTTTGTTTTCTTCACTTTTTTAATCATTTACAACCTCATGCTGAACAGGAACCAAACTGGAATATGAGGTGATAAATTTGGAAAGGGGGTTAAATGTACTTTCTTCCTTTTAAGAGATTGAGGAGAACAAATTTTCCAAGTTTCTTGTAGAGTGTGGCTTGGGGTTTTTTTTATATATTTCACTAGTCTTGTCACTGCTACAACCTCACTTCATTTTTGACTATTTTGGAAGATATGTTTAAACATGAGAGGAAACCTGTTGTTTTGAAAATTGGGATTTGATTCAACGCCTTCACAGATCAGGACCGTTGCTCCTCTTTTTTAGAAAGTTGCCATCAGTTGACCCTTTTATATTCTGAATCAAAGTTTGCTTTCCTGGTCTAATTAGTCACCATCCTTCTAGAGCACCTGCTGGCTTGATGACAGCACTGCAGCTAAAACAGAGTGTCATAGTTTTTAGTTCACGCCTTGATGTTTAGGGAACAGAGATTTCAAACGGCATTGACCTAAATCAAATTTCTACTTCTACCATATCATTGAAAGGGTATCAGATTTCATTACCAGTCTTTGGATCTGATCTTGTATTGAAATGGGTCTTAAAACACTCCTGGAACTCTGTAAAGAAATTTCATGCTGTACTGATAAACAGTTAAGAATGATCTTGGTTGAAGAAAGAGAAGTTATTTTGATTTCTTGGATTTTTAATCCTACCTTGCTTCCTTTTTTATTTGGTATACCAATTAAAGAACTAAATTAAAGAACTAAACAGTTGTACACGCATTTTAGCCTTGATTAAGTGAAATACTAATTGTTTAGCAAATATCTCCCTGCCCATGCATGTGAATATATATGCCAAAATTTTAGTTATCATCAGCCTTGAGAAATATATAGGAATAGAATGAAACATGTCACAGACTCACTATGAACAAGACATTTTTGATCTTTGTGCTGTTGTTGACAATGAGGCCTGCGTTTTGTTGAGAGTTAATGGGCTTAAAATAAAATAAATAAATAAATTGCTTGTGCTTGCTTAATGTTGGTGTCTTCCTGCAGTTATAACTGAAGTGTTTTCTGTGTTAATGAATCAAAATTGACATAAGCAGCAAGACTGCAACAGTCTTCATTTTGCTTATTCAGTGTGTCTCAGCCGTGGTCTTAACAAATCACCGTTAAGAATGACAGAGTTTCTCATGATTGAATCTAAAGCAGCAGCTGGGAGTTTGTTTTCGTTCTCTGTATTGAGGAATGGTGTTGGTGTAGAGAAGTCAAACTTTCTTAATGTCTGTTATATATTATAAAAAGCATTGTAGTTCATCAACACTCATGCCAGCCTCAGCCATTCTTTATGTGTTTGGCTTATAACCAGTGCACAGGCAGTTGTGTAGCTCATAACCTGGCCTAGTACGAGTACACAATAGAAAAATTCTTGCCAGAGCTACGTAAATGGTAGGCTCCTGTCCAGATCCAATTAAAGTGTATTTTGTAGACTTCACCAGGCTCCTGTATGCGCTGTCTCCTCTGTTCCTTTTCAGGAGGCAGCTGCAGGTGTCTTGATGCTGCGCTTAGATGTGCAGGTTTTATGCAATGTTTGGGCTTCATATCAGAGCAAAAGCTGGTGTACTACTTCTTACAGGGCATCCTATTAAAATTGTCTGTCTGACTATAAGTAGGCATAATCCAGGATTCATTTGTTCTTCTACCCATCATCTTTTTATTAGAAAAATGCTGTACCTCACCCACTCCACGTTTTGCCGCTAACTATCTTGACGTTATAGTACTGCCTGTTACTTTATCAGTATCCAGCTATGCCAGACAAGGAAGTTGCTGTTTAAAGTTACTCCTCCAAGCACAGTTTGGAGCTGCTATTAGGTTATCAGAGAGGAGAACCAGATTAAAACTGCTTTCATTTCAGCTTCTTTGCAAAACTCTTCAAAAAAACAGAGTAGAATTTTGAAACCACAGAGGTGAGTGGCTGCAGACGTGATTTCAAAGGTGCTGTGGGGAACATGATTGCACTACTCAAAGGTGGGAGTTTAACAAATCGATGTGAGAGGACTGCAAGTGACCATTCCTGCTGTGATCAGCTGTGTTAGGAGGGAAAAAAGAAGTTATTTTTATTTTCCATCTCTGGTTAGATATTCTATTTAGCTAATGCTCTGAGGATTTTGAAATGCAGGTCAACAGCTTGTCTGGTGTGCAGTAATTATATTTCTCTTGCATGAACCAGTTTGTTGGTTTGTTTAAATGGCTGGACAATAAGGTTTTTCTTGCTTCTACAGGACCTAGTACCTATGAGCACATAGCTACTGCTGAGGAGGATGACTGATGACATATTGTTGTAACAGCAATGATTCACTGTCTGTGAAGCAGTGCATGAGGACAGTGTAAATCTCTTGAAGCTTTTAAAATTAAACCATATGTAGTTCATGCTTCTTGGGAACAGTGCTTATTTAAAAACCATTCACTCCCCAGAACAGCATGAGCAATTCATCTACAGACCAGCAATGTTGTACCTGTTGTTGCTTTTCAGACAGAAGATCAATAAGTATGAGTAACTTGAAAAACTAAAAACCTTTTAATGCCCACTGTTGGGGAGACTCAGAGAATTGACTTTGCATTGAGAGAATCACAGGAGAAGTTGGTAGCTGTCTTTATTCATTATTGGTGTCAGTGGGCAGCAACTAGGGTAGACATACTTGAGAAATAATGATGCTTTACATAACTATTACCACCTGCAGTGTCAAGGCTCTAGACTTCATGTAGCTCATTTATGTCTGATAAGCCAAAAAAGTTGTCCCAAATTGCTTCTTTGTTACGAGTAAACAGCTAGAACACCTTTTGGCAATCAATACCTTTCTTCAGCACCAGATGAGAGCCAAAATAGAACCTATTAAGGATGCATGGAAATAAATTGGTGGCACATCTCTATACTCGTAAAACTGACCTTTCTAATAGCACATCATTCCAGGGGAGCATCCATTTGTGGCTTGGTACCATAAATTGACCTGCCTCTGGTATTTTTATTTCTTTATGTGGGATTTTGATTTTTAAAAAATTTCTTTGGGATTACTGTTACTATTTTCATTGGGAGCTGCTAAATGTTTAGCATTTTTGAAAATTTTAGTCTACAAAGGCAGTACTATGAAAGAGAATCAGAACTCCCTTCCAACCCAAACTATTCTATGATTCTATGATTCTATAACTCAAGTGTTATGCTGGTGTAGAGTATTTCTTACAACTTCCTTTGTAATATCCTGTGCAGCATAATCAATAGATAACTCATTTTAAAAAAATCTCTTATATTAGTATCTGATATTCTCTATCCTGTTATAATACTCATTAACATATTTTTGATAGGGGTTGATTCATATAAAATACAGGCAATTAATATATGGTATAATGACAGAACCCATTCTGTCCTATACATTTGTGATGTTATACAGTGTTGTAATTTTTTTTTTTTATATGCAGTGAACCAGTAGTTTTTAACTGGAGTGAGGGACACACGGGGGAAAACAAAGGAACTGTTGTTCTAAACCAAATCTTTAATAAAAAGAAAAAATATAAAGATATGAATTGTATTTCAGTCTCACTGGCAACTCTCAGCAAGACTCCTAACAAGAGGCTGAAGCTGCTTGTTCAATTACAAGCCTTGGAAAAGAGAAGACAATCGTTTGTGATTGTGCATGCGGTTAATTATTATTATTTCTTTGTTGTGTGTTCCCTCAGTGTGCTCTCAGCTGCAGGTTAGAAGTGAACGGGGAATCCTTGCTTCACTGAATTCCACTGTAATTTTGCCTCTGGCTTCAGTGAGAAAGTGTGTCACTGGTTTTACCAAAAAAACACAACTGTCAAATCTGATTAATGAGATTTTACTTTGACTTTTGCTAGGATGCATACATCCCAGTATGTATAAGGATTATTAAAACAGGGCCTGGATTTTCACCATAAATACAGTAATAATGGTAGTCTAACTAACAGAAATGCATGTGATCATAGTGATAATGTTGCTGAAATTACAGTGAAGCGTGACATTGATAAGTCAAATGTGTAATCCAAAAAACATCAAGTATGGGCAGAAAGTACTATTGTCTCTGCATATAGCATAAATGAGGCTATTATTGACGTTCATGGTTCAAAAAAGTTGCTAAAAACAATGGAAAATAAATCAGAGAAAGGCTACAGGAATAAGTGACAGAGTTAAGAGCTTACACTATTTTTCTCCTCCAGATGTAGTATAAGAAATAAAATGACATATGCCTACATTAATGTATCTACTAAAATGATTTGTAATAGATAAATTAATAGACAAAAAGGTAGAAAATAACCTCCACTACATTTAGAATAAAAACTACTTTTAATGCTAGTGATAGTTAACAATAATGACTTAATAGGGTATTATGCTGGTCATTTGATTACATGAAATTTTTCTTGGAAGACTGTGCTTTTATAAAAAGTAGTCTGTGGTTTAAAACAAATAAGGAGTCTAATGTGCAAATTACTAGAATGCCTTTTGGTGTGCTGGAAGTGAGCAAGATAACAATACGTGCAGTCTATTAAGCTAACTACTAACTGATAGTTTTTTTGGTTTGGGTAACACTTGCTACTTTGAAAATACAGTATTTTGCAAATGATTTCTCACAAAAAATTATGCTGTGAACTATTTCAAAGTTAGTTCTTCCATCTTCCAAATTCTCTATACCTGTTGCATGTGGTGTTATAAATAATATCAAATATTGAAATAATTATTTTGATAAAATTCATACATTTAAGTCTAACATTAATATTCCAAAATTATTTTAATATTCCCATATGCAGAGGGAAACAGCTTCAATTTTAAAATAGTGTAAAACAATAAAAAATGTATGATATTAGTGAGTTCTGCTGAGCCTCTGGGGAGCAACAGCTAAAGAAGGGGTAAGGCGTTGTAAAGAAACTAAATAGCTTGGCTATGGTAACATTGGTCATGGGAAAAGAGTGGATTCTTTAATAAAACAAAGAAGATAAAAGCAGTAAATTCTCTGGACTACATGATATTCATCTGCGAAATCACAGCAAAATGAGTAATAAGTCTAATCTTCTAGCAGAAGTATATGCCTTTCTCTTAAAGTGATCCCTTGCATACCACCTTCCCCAATGAGCTTGGAAAAGCCCCTTGACTTTCTAATAGGCCTATCACTTGTTATTAGATAGTGTAATAATAGCCTGTATGTTCTTACAGGACTGAGAAAACTGCCTTTATTTTTCCCAAAAATTTTATACCCTGAAAGAGTAGCATGTAAGTGTTTAACCTCCTCAGGGAAAGCCAAATCTGGTTTTTTTTTCCCTAGGAGCAAGATACTTCTTCATGCATTTATATTTACAAGGCAACTTACAACAGCAGCAGAAAGAACATCTGATGCAAGAGGACAAGAAAAAATAATCAGTAAGAGGGCAGATGAACTAGATGAATTTGATGCTCAGTGAAACATTATTCCAAAGCCTGCAGAGCTCAGCAGAATCATTAAGGCCTTGTATTAGCCTATCCTTATTAAATGTGAAATGTTATTTGTTGGAGTCTCATTCAAACAAGGCACTCTACATAAAATCTACTGTGACCTTATTTATTTATTTTGCTTGAGTTTTGTTTGAAGACCAGACTAGGAAGTACTAAAATTTTAAAAGCATAATTTTCTTTGTTATATATGAAGAGCCCACTGGGTGAAATCCCTGCATACACAGGGAAAAAACAATGCCTCGTGTGCCTGTGGGACCCCATACAGGGTCTTGGCATAGCTCGGTCCAGAGGAGGACTCCTCACACTGAATTGCTTCTTATGTCGACTCAGCCGCTAGTGTACATTTATGTGTGGTCCACCTCAAAGAAAAGTGAGAAGATAAAAGCCGTGTTGATATCACCAACAATTTCTGAAAATAAGCACAGCCTGATTCAGCTTTGCCGTTTCCAACAGTGGCTTTATTTATTTACAAATTTATTCATTTATTTTGTTTGTCTTCTCTTCCACCCAAACGACTTTGTGTTTCTCCTCCTAAAAAGTTAATTTTCCAAGTTTATTCTCTAGTGAAAGCTGCCTGTCTCCTTTCTTCAGAGTAAAAGCTTTTCAATCTGCTTTGGAGAGTTCACTTTCAGAAACGTATTATGTAATTCCAAATGACAATTACCTCGAGTATGGACATTACCTCCCACTTAGAGTGAAAATACTTCCTCCTTCAGTGCCATAGCTGAAAATCACTTAGTGGTTTTCAGGTTTGGCTGAGCTGTGATCATTCATGGGAAAAACAATCTTGTTCCTCACAGTAATATCCTTGTGAGGAATAAACTGGTCCATTTTTTTTCTGGAAACTCTCTAAATAAATGTTTATGGAGATGATGGGGACAAGAAAAAAAAACCAGTAAAAAGTAAGTCTGTATGAAATTTATGACTTTTTGCTGCTGTTTTATATTTCTGAGTAGGTAGATTGAACAAATTAGCAGTTTTGACAGGTAAAAGCGGAAGGGTAAGGCCTGAAGAAGTGAACTCTTGACTCAGAAAAACAAAGGCTTTTTTCTAGCCTTCACCTTAGAATTGGCAATAGGCTAAAAGGAAAAGATCATGGATAAATTTGTGCAACATTGCTTCTGCATAAAAAATTAACATATTCATTAAAAATTCATCAATTGACTTAGATGCTTGCTTTGATGAATTTTTGAGATACAACATAGATCTTCAATCTGCCATTTGCATCAGAGCCATGTAGTGTTTGTTTTGAATGTGCCATGATTTTTCAGTGCCAGCGTGGCAGATATTTCACACAGTGAGATCACTGAAGTAAGAGTCCTTACAATGCCATAATAAGTTAACATTGAGTTTTTCTATTTGCATTTACAAAGAGGTACACACATATTAACAACTAGCAATACTTCACAATAACTTTATAAAGAATTTCCACAATTTTCTGTTCTTTCAGCCTACAAGCCATGTAACTCATAATTTATACAAAATTTACTTCATTATCGCTCTAATTTATTTATAGAACATGTTTCTTTTAACTTGCATCAGTACACCCTAGGGAGAAAATACCACACAATGTGTACACCTTAGAAGTCATGAAAATGAGGATCCAACATCTCCAAAATTGGACTTCATATTTTGTTTGCACTTATTCTTAGAGCAGCATGCAAAAAAACATTAGTAGATCAGCCTCTCTGATTCTATTTTCTGTCTTAAAGTATGGGAGAAAAAAATAACATCAGGCACATAAACACTACCAGATAGCACAAGTTTCATTTTCTCAAGATATTTTTTCTGATATCAAGGACTGAAAAAACTGAAAACATTAGATGTTTACCAACTGGAATTATTGCAGGGTAAATTCCTCTATATAAGTTGAAACACTTAGGTTGATCATGTAAAAACATACAAATAGAATGGAAATGGATTCTTTTACTTAAAAGATATCATGACATGTCAGCAATTTAAAAAAAATCCCAATGTTTATTTGAATAGGAAATGCCTACACAGTGATTGTGGAGGGACTTCTGATACCCAAATTCTGTAGATTTCTTATCTGAAGTAAGTCACATAGTATATTCTTCTTCTGTAACACAGAATTATAGTAACTTCTATTGCAGGTGCATGTTTAAGGATAAATGTGACTAAAACAAAAAGTGTTATACAGAGACTTGCTGTAAAAGTCTGAACTGAAGCGTATTATGCAAGAAAGTCTTCATATACATCATATTGTAGTAGTTCTCTGTCAGTTCCATCTGTTTTCTGCTCTAATCATAAAAACTTTTCTTCCTATTCTCTGGTAATGTTATGAAGCCTATGCAAATAGTTGTTAGATATCCACTAGAAGGAAATGAAGTGCTCTGTTGCCACTTATAATGTAGTTTACTTTTTCTGTTGAGAGGCCTGTAACATTACCACCCACACAGGGTAATGATCCAGTACCTCAGACATAAACTGGACCATTAACTTTCAAAGGATCTAAGATAGGAGGGCTAGTCGCAGCATCTCATTTTAGATTCAGTCTTACTGGATTTTGTAATAGTACTGTCTGTCTGTCTGTAGTATTTAAAGTGTTATGTGTAGGGCTTTTGTGTGTGACCAAGAGCCACATGTACACTCAGAGAAAGTGCAAAACTGAAACTGATTTGGGGAAATGAGATCAAATGGTGCCTATACATTTGAGATCTCTGAGGCTGAGGGTGGCAAGCGCATAGGCTAAAGTCCAAATTCCCAATGAGACACACACAGATCATAATATTCATAAATTCAGAGTCAAATTTGACAGAAAACAAAATACAGGATCATGAATGTACAAGCATACATATTTTGTTATAAGGTTCCTTAAAGCTAGTTGTCGGTAAAACAGGATTTCTACTATGAACACAGAGCCCTCTCTTTGGTCAGACCTTTGCTAATTTAGCAACTCTCCATTTCATCACATGGGGGCTGTATCCCCAGGAATTGCTCTGACAAAGGACCCCCCCCAGAATCTGGAAGATTATCATATTTCAATTTAAAGAAATTTAAAGCAAGGATGACTGGCTAAGGCCAGATGTCTCTGATAGCGTTAGGAAAAGAGAAAGAGTGTGAGAGAGGGTGCATGTGTGTGAGAGAGAGTGTGCTTCACTTTCTCATATGAGTAAGGTGAGGAGAGCTGTGCCTGTCCTTAAGTTCTGTGGTGGGTGGAGGCAAGGTCCCTGGTGTTGGGTTTGGACCTGCTTGCTTTCTTTCCTTGCTTCTTTTCTTCTACTTCTCTCTCTCTGCTGTTGCTATGTGCAGAGCCCATACTGACATTAAAAGCTTACATTGATTCTTAGTGAGCCTTTTAAGATTTACATGTGTTAATGAAAAGGGGCTCTTAACCCAGAAGCTCTGTTTGGGGCAGTACCAGCAGAGAATAAAAGATTGCTCTTAGTCCTAGGCTGAGTCAGGGGAGCGGTAGACGGCTTCTTCTGCTGGGAACAAAAAAGAGGTTCCAGAGAGCCATTAGCTTGGAAATCCCACCCAGAGCAGGATCATGCGGTACTGGGAGTTGTCCACAGGAGGAGACTGCATTATCATGCCTGGAAGGAGAATTGCATGAACATGCATTGCCACCCCACGGTCATCAAAATATTGCGATCCCTGAGCTGGCACGGGAGTCTCCAATTGACACAGAAGGATTTCACGTTGATGCCGATGAAAGCCCATCTGACCTTCATTGCTAACAGCTCCTGCCCAGCTCACCCTTAGGCATGGCTGGGCAAACCTTCCTGTTTAGCCCTTGTAGCTTGAGGTCTGCTTCAGCCAGCATGGCTGTGATCCAGTGTATTGCATGGGCACAAGCGGGGAGCTCTGCATTGCGAAAGGCTAAGGCCTTCTCTGGGTTACCTTTTCTTGACTGGAGCTTTCAACAAGATAGCCCATTTAATGTCTGTAAAATAATGAACAGTAATGATTACTTGTTTAGGTGTTGCTGTTGGCCTATCTTGCTTTTTGCTAGGGTACATAATGTTGTATAGTAGGATACAATATTTTAAACACATCTCAATATAACTATTATAAACTGGTAACTTTGAGGATTCAGAAGGTCAGAGTTCAAAACAAGTATTGTGTGTTTGCTATCACATTGCACTTGTATGCTTGCAAGCTGTACGCTGCAGCATCTTACAAAAGAGAGCAGTTGTGTAGAGAAGCTCTAGGGTGAAAAGACATAATAATAATTAGTAAAAGGATTTCTTCTCACAGGACATAATGAAAAGCCCACTGAACTTTCTAGACTCTAAAACTTGGCATCCCTCATGCTAAAGCTGGAATAAAAGGTTGCTTGTACATTCTTGCAACATAGTAATGCTCTTTCTTTGCATGAATGACTGTAACATGCTTAGCCTGACCTCTTTTGATCTTTACAGCTCCACAGTTTTACTAATCTGCACAATTTGATGGCAACTCTCTACAGCTGTTCATCCAGAAATGAGCTTGAGGAAAAGGAGATGGCTGAGGCACTAACGTTCATTTCATTCTGCAGAGTTGCCTTGTAAGAAAAGACTGAGATACAGAAGTCCAGAGTAGGACTGAGTGTAGTTCAGGAAAAGCATCAGAAATGTCTCAGAAATGTCCCGGTACATACCATCATAATTCAAAATAGAGTAAAAGAGAGCTTTAGCATAAATTACATATATTCTTGTGTGTGCATGTGTGTGAGTGTGTATGCATCTTTGTATAGATGTAGACAGAATACTCAATCTTCAAAAAAACATTAGATTGTAGAATGTTTTCTATACAGTAGTCACAGGAGGCCAACTCTCTCTTATCAGCCAAACAAGTTTAGCTATGCCTGTATATTGAGATTCAATCCACATGTATCACTGCAAGGAAACACTGGTTGTAAGCAGAAACTGAAGAAGAAAACTTCCTTTTACCACCTTCCCCATTTTCAGAAGTTATTCAAGTAGGCAGCTGAACTGTAATTTCCCAAAATGAACCTTCATATTTGCTGTGGGAAGTTCACTGAGCATTTCTGCTGTCATGCAGCATCACACCCATACAGGGTGAAGTAAGACTAGAAATATAATCTTTTGTACCCATAGAGTGCTTTTCACTCGGCGTCACATAAGACATGAATGTTGCTCTAAATGAGTTAAACATAAAGGAGTAGCTGCAGTAAAGCTCAGTGAAGTGTTGAATGCCACATGCTTGCAAAAACTTCAATGTCATTTAGTGCTCTGTGATGCACAACTAAAATAAGAAAGAGAAAGGCCAGTTATTTAAATAGCCTCTAAGCTTATTTCTATCTGTTTCACTGAACCTCTGGGCTTCGGGTGCACCACATTCACCTGGCATGTAATAAAAAATATTACGGTTAACTTCATACATTCAGTCTCAGAGTATTTATGCCGTCAAGTGTTTAAGGTTTTACCAAATTATCCTCTTTTCCCTGTTCACTGTGATTTTTCAATTAGCCAGAATAGCTGTCCTCAATGTGCTTTACATATATTTCTTCTGTTCTTTGTGCCCAACACAGCTGCTGTTTCACTTATAAAAACTTTTTTATGCTTCTTATATCTAGATCTGACCACTCCTTGCTTAAAGTTTCTCTCTATTCTTCATGACCAGAGGAATGTCTTGAGGTTGGGAAGCATGATTTTAAGATGAAAAGGGGAAACTGGGTGAGAAATTTATAAGAAGCAATGGAGAAACAGACTTGAGTCATTGTTCTAAATAAAGAACGTTTATACAAACCTGAGGTCAGCCATGAATTCCTATTGTGAGAATGCTAAATCTTCTGTATATTAATTAGAAAACAGGCTACATACCCGATAATATATCCATTCATTGAAAAAAATTCCAGCTGAAAGCACTCAAGAGTTTATCATGTGAAAACATAGAACAGTATAAAATATGTAGTGGCTGGGAAGGGTAAATGGTTCCTTTTTATTTCTGTCCATCTAATTTTTTAGTGCTTCATGGTTTTCTTTTCTGTCTTTACTTCCTCATGCTCTGTGTGGCCTGAATTAAAAGAATTGTTATGGTGATATGGTAAAATGAAGGAGAAAACAAATGAAGGTGTTGAAATGCCATCTGTATCTGAGTGCTTCACATTTTCAACACATTCGCAATACTCATGAGATTGAGAAGTTCTGTTATCCTCATTTCATACATGGGAGGCTGAAAACAAAGAGATAGAAGCCCAGATGAAGAGTGCTACTTAAGCTATAATAATTTCCAGTGATTTTTCTGAAACTTAAAAACCTTAGTCTTTGATAATCCAGTGTATGTGATTTACCAAGGAAAAACAAGATACCTGTAGCAGAGCAAGCAGCTGACCCCTGGCTCTTGTGTCTTAGCCTGCCCACTTAACAAATAGGACATACTTATCTTCTGAAAGTAAGCCAACTGTTTTTTCATGACTACTGTACTGAATGTATAATAATTTAAAACTGAAACCCAACCAGAAACATTTCTAGGAAGATTTTTAGCTTGAAACTATTTCTAAATAAGACATTTCTACATATAGGATGCTTCATAATTATGGAAAGTAAATAACTTCTGTAAATTAGAGACATAAAAATTTTAGAACAACAGTTCAGTAAGTAAAAGTCAGGAGGAAGCATTTATAAGAGTTCTGTACCTGCATTTTAATACAAGGCAAACTGAAATCAAAAAGTTGCTGCGGAATATAACATTTCTGCTGAAGTATATTCCTTCAAATTAGCTTGATTTTGTGTGCTGTATAACAAGTATGCTTTTTTGTGTCCGTGCTATAATTCAAATGACTGCAGCTTAAATTAGGTAGCCATATGTAGAATTTTTTATGAAGGAAAAATAAACAAATAGGCTCTTACCAAGCTTTGTATCTGAAATCAATCCTCTAAATTTAACTAACATTGAAAGAAGAATTGATTTTGCTTATTTCTCCCTGAAGCATAATTGTGTCCCATTTAACATCCATCTGTGTACTCTACTAGGAGAACTGCAACTAGTTCAGAAGCAAAGTATCCTTTTTCAGACACAATACCTCTACTAAAGTGGCTTTGACTGGGCTCAAATTAATGAAAATTCTGGTTGCATGACTTGGACTTTAAAATTCCAAGAGATACCTGCAGGTTGTTTTGCTGGACTGATGCTGATCCCCATCTGCATTTGCTTGGTTTTCTACTTAAGTATAAATTTAATCTTCAAATCTAAGGATAGCCAGTGGGTTGGCCCACAAGCAAACTCAGGCAATTTGGCCACTCATACTTGAGACAGGACTGCACAACATGCAGCTCTCTGAGAAATCTCCCTGTCCCACAGGGAAAGAAGGACATGTCTGAGGGAAATATATTGATTAACAATGAGCATTGTATTGACAGCAACTCGGCTGTTCAGGTGGCAAATCTAGAAGATAATGGCAGCGCTGGGACAGACGTGGGCTGAGCTGGCTTCTTAAAATGTGTCTCTTCATAAGTGCACTGGACTTACTTTTCCAGTGTCCATTAGCCATATGCACAAAATAAATAAATAAAATGGCTTGGTGTAAGTGTAAAAATTCACAAAATGAAAAAAAAAAAAAAAAAAAAAGAAAAATTTTCATTTAATCCTGGGGTAATCTCATGTGAACCTCTAGATATTGGGCATTTAGCCTAAGATACTTAGCAAGGAATAGTGTGGGTTTTCCTCTTCAAATGTAGACTCACTTAAATTGAAGAATATGACTTTATTTCTAAGCTCCTTAATCACTTTTGAAATGCCTAGACTAAAAACCATAAAAATGTAGGATAGTAGTAGGAATCAGGATTAAAACCTGTTCATAAACACAGTCTATGAATTAAAAATGTAATCCATAAATTGTCAGCCACAAACCGTAGGGTTTTTTTTTATTTTAACTACCAGGAAAATACTAAAACATCCTGAAATAATGTTGACATTTATGTATTCAACCTATATGGCAACTTAATATCCACCTGTATACAGTGCCTTCTGAACTGGGGATTTGTTGCTGCATGTACAGAACTCCCTATGGCAGTTTGTGCTGAACAGCATACTGGGGGAAATCCAGAAACTTTGCTATGCAGTATTTTTTGCCTTTCTCTTGCACTCAGGCATTACAAGGATTTCTGAAGAGCGGGTAACCAACCGAACACAAAAAACAAAACATTAAACCAAATACAAGAAAAACATTTCCATTTAATGATATAAAATATCATTTGTGGCAGTAGAGTGTATAATATCAAAAGGAGACCCACAAAGCTCAGGTTTTGTTACTGACTTACATACACAACCTAGAGGAGGTGCCAACCTATTAGCATAATCAATTAGTTTTCCCACTCATTTTCTGTGTTCTTTACCTTTATCCATGGATCACCCATCAAGATAACTGATGTTTTTCAGGTGTATTTGTTTATTAGTATAATATAAATCCATTTTCCTCAGATGCAGATGAACATTCCTTTAAGACATGGATGGCATCTTAATGATTTTTTCCAAGTGTGGTTCAATATAGTTCTTGTCAGATATACTTCAGGATTCCTAGATTTTTCAGTGTCCTTGAAAATCCTAATTACGTAGCAAAGGTGAAAAACACATACACATACACCTTCCACACTCACTATCCTTCTAAGTACTTATTACCACAATTATTACCATGTAATACTGTTATATGCCTGAATTCAATTATTTTCAGGTTACAAAACTTTGCAGGCTTCATTAAGATACGAGGTATGGTATAATGTTGATTATTTATTGCACTTATTTGTCCACAAGGAAAAGAATTACATTCTTCCAAAATGATTTTTTAGCTGGCATTTAGAAAACACAGCACAAGGGAACCAAAGTGAGCGAGCCATCTTATAGGCAGTAATTGAACACACAAGCAGCTGCCTCTATACTCAGAAAGCTGTGTCCTGGATTAAAGTTTTGTGGCATGCAAATATGTCATAATATGGTAGGTACAGCACCTTTCAGCTAGGGTCAAAGTTATATTGTACAGATATATAGAATAGCAGTAGCATGTATATTTCTCTCTTGAAACTTGAGAAGAAATTCATATCAGTACCTATGAGATTTTTCTCTTTCAGAAAGCCACAGGACAAGCTTAGCCTGGTTCCTGAGTGAGATGTACAGATCACTAAGCAGGCTTGTATAACTTTTAAGTGGAAGTTTGGCAGAAAGTTGTAGCATTTGGGTGGAAAGTCTGGCAAAGTGAAGTTTAGTCAGTGGAAACCATTGAGAGGTGCCTGGAAGATTTTGCCATTTAAAAAGTGATTCAAGATTGGTTCAGCTTTCCATTCAGGCAAATGGGTACAGTCTATGTCTACTGTCAAAACAGATGCAGGAATTCTACGTATCTGCTGTCTGGTATAGAGCTCATGATGTTGATCACAATATGAAACCCAGATTTTCTTTCTTCTTTGCTAAATTTATAGACGTGTTGCTGTACACGCATCTGACTAGTTTTGTTTGAGCTCTTTTTGGATCTACATTGCAGAGGTATATAGTATTTTAAGTTATTAAGCATAGTTTTTAAAAGTGGTGGTTGTGAAAAGAACCAAAATTGTAAGGTGGTATGACACGTTAGTTGCATTTTCCCAGAAACAAACAAAACATAGCAGTGGAGACCCATGCACAGCTTAGGCCATTTTTTAACTCTTTCACTTGAATTGTTTATATTTAAGGATAGTTTCCTTCAAGTAACTGGATTCCCTGAATACATTATACTGCTATTGTACATTGTACTCCAGTGTAGCTTATTCTAATGAAAGCTTGTGATTTGTCATGAAGCATGCTTGACTGGATGATTTCTAATGTCTTGTAGTGCCTTTGTTTTAAAACTAGATTTTAATCCTTAATTACAACATACCTTATCTATATTTGTTCTATGCCCCTCTGAACTACATTTAACTTTTTTCCTAATGCTTCCTTGTAAGTACAGTGTTTGACATCAAAGCAGAAATGTGGTAAGGAAGAAGATCATACATGACAGAGGTATGCAAAGTTAGAAGGCTTAGAAGGTTATTTTCAGGACAATGTACATATCTCTTCCTTTTCAACTCCTTGCAGAACACTCTGCCTCTCTCCACAGTTAGGTGTGATCCAATGCCATTTCACATTTGCCATATATAAAGATGAATCTACTGATCAAACTAATGTGTTCCTCCCCCGTTTTTTCCTTCCACCAATGCTTTAACAGTCTGTGTTAATTGCATTGGTGCTGCTTGTGAAAGGAAAGGGGACCTTTGTTACCCTCAGACTGTTGGATAAGCCTGAGACAAAGTTTACATTCAGGTCAAAATTTGGAAATGTGAATGTCTTTCAAATTCCCATATGATATTAATTCTGAAGTTTATGTCTCAACCTGATTATCTTTGGAATGAAAAGAGCTCTTACTCACACTGATATGTGGGGTTTTTCTCTGGTATTTTGCATTTATGTACAAGCACCTACTTTGTCTTTTTCTTCTCACTGCTAAGCTTAGTTACACTAATTTTCTTATGTGAACTTCAGTTCCACAGTCTAAAAACTTGGTTTAGATTTCATCTATTTCCTTTCTTCCAAGACTCAAAGATATCTCACAGGATGACATCATCAGAGTAAGCAGTCATTCTGTTATATTTCCTAATCCCACCTCCTTAGCAGTCCAAATGCATTTGAAAGCATTACCTTGTAGTTTTGTTGCCCTACAGCTCTTGCTAACCTTTAAAAATGCACTGTGATAGACATCTTTCCCATGGATATGCAAACATGGGCAACTCTGTCACTTACTGCCCTTGTATTTTGCCTGTTAATCGTTCCCAAACTACAGCTCCCTGGTTCATATGAAACCTTATATCTTGTACATAAACTTCTTGATTTTTTGCTGCCTGGTATTGCATAACTAAATACTGATAAAAAGGAAGATGAAAAATGGTATGAAAGTGATATTGTGTGGTTTTTTTATTGTTCCTTGATGTGCTTTTATTCCAGGTTCCAACTCTGGAAACTGCTAGGCTTGGTGCTAGAGTCTAGCTGAACAGGTCTTATGAATGACATTTAATTAACAGATCTGTCGATATGGGCTTCAAAGTACATTTCTACATTCTGTTCCCTATACAGGGAGCTTGCTGAATTTAAAGGTGGCAAGAAATTAACGGACCCACAAGAACACTTGATTGTAGTGACAGGAATGAGGCCCAGGCAGCAGATTTTAACAGTCTAGCAGCCCAGAAGATTACTTGATTCTTGACTCTCAGATAGGGCTGTTTCAAAATAGATGAGTACAATGTGGTTCCCTAAAGGGAGAAGGCCAACTCACTGCTGCCGGAAAGGAGAGGTGTTAGAGGATTTGGGTTTTCAGGATGTTTCATTTCTGTTTGTTGTTCTTATTGCTAAAGTCTCACTGTTTTGTTATTTGATAAAAAACAAAATGTGTGTGGAAAGCCTGTAACATTCATTTTCTAGGCTAGCAGGAGGCACAAGCAGCCACAAACACTTTAGTTATTAGACTATGTTGATGCAATTCTGAATTACGGAAACTGCAGCTGCATTTCTTAAGTCTTTTAAGACAATAGGATCTATCTGGGATCCTGTGAGACAAATCCAGCCTGGGAGAAGCATCAACTGAATTTTGCCCCTAGTCCAGAAAGTACATTATGCATCTAACTGTTATCACTTTCACTTGGAGCCAAACCTTAACACCTTATATCCATGTGAGAGGATAGGTTGGTGGGGAGAAGGCAGGCATCTTTCTTGAATGAGTTTTCTTCAATGCAAGGCAATTTCCTGAAGTGTCATCTGCCTTGTGTATGTTGTTTTTCCAGATTTTCTGGAATTATATCTGTAATTTGCTCATTTAGGTCAGTCCTTGTCCTTTATTTCTGTGTTGTCTTCCAACTGACTTTGCAACAGGCATCTTTGTGTTTGCATTGACAATAAATGTCCTGAAATGAGGCATGTGCTTTCAAAGGGAAAGTAAATACATCACCTAATTTGAAATATGAAAGCCATGTTATGCCAGTTTTTCACTGTCATTATGTAAAGATGTAGCATCTGGGGCATAAGAAAAAGTCAGGAGAGATGCTGTAATAGAAAGTGTCAGAACAACGCAATGCTTGTTCTCTTGCTCTGCCTGGCAATTTTGTGTAAAGTAGAGGTTTAAATAGGAAAAACTTTGAATTGTGGAACTACTGGAGTGATATGCTGTATTTCTCTTGAAAGTTTTTACATGTACAGGCAATTGGAAATGACTCCCTCAAACACTAGGACAACTTTAATAACTGTCAAGTGTCAGTGAAGTAGACACATAAACAGAAGAAATGTCACAGTCCATCAGCTTTTCCTTACTTCTCCAATTCGCTTTCCATTGCTTAGTCACTTAGATGTATATAAAGACTCTGTGCATCAGTTCTGCACTTGTTCTGCTGCAGAAAAATGTTGGTACATCTGCTTTTCACCTTTCCTGTCTGCACAGCTCCCACCTAGCATTCAAACTGGATTTTCACTTTAAAACTTAAGAATAATCTTTCCTTGAGGTATGATTACGGTAAAAAAAATTTATGCCTTGGTATTCCATATTTATTCTCCTTCAGTGATTTCTATACTGAATCTGCTTACTGCCTATGCAAAATCAAAAACTTTCTAGCTGCTGCGTGGGCAAACTCAATTTGGTACCTGAAAGTAATGCCGGGGGCTTGATTACCCTTCTTCATTAATTTCATCAATGAAAAACACAAATTTTAGTGACACTTTATCTGTGTAAAACTAGAGACAGATCAGAGGCACACTTGCATTTCAAACATCTGAGAAAAGAGGAAAGTAAGTCACACCAGAAACAGGGGTCATACCCAGTCTAGATTCACAGTGACAATCTACTTGTTTGCTTCCTGCAAAAGCAAGGACTGCAGAATTGTACTTTTAGCGTAGGGAAACTATTAGAGAGGTTGAGTGAAGGATATTTGTCAAGATCAGAGTTCAACCAAAGAAAAAATAAAGGCAATAGAAATGCAACCACATTATTCTAGTCAATAAGTAAACTGAGACTGTCTATTTTTGGGTATTTAGCCTTCTGTTACAACATTCTGATTTGTTTTCATTGAATGTTTTACTCCACCCTCTGACAAGCAGTCAATAGTAGGCTTTTCCTGAGTATCTGCACTGGGGGAGAGAAAAGAATTAATCCCATGTTTTCTGAAGATTAAAAAATACAGCATATTTCTACCATATGTTTAGCGCTTATTTCCATCAAAAGGAATAGAATAGTATTTCAGCTCTTCTGCCAAAGATACTGATAGTCTCCTACTGCTATTCCAGCAGAGTCTGAACTCCTGGCTCAGCTTTTCAGACTCCTGGAGATCCCGTTTGTTTCAATTCCAACTTCTGACAGTCTATTAGAGACAGTGAGGCCATGTTTATTCTTTTTCTTCTAAAGATGAAGAAAAGGAAAAGTTTCATCAGTAGATTAAGCAAATCTAAATTTGTTTAATATATATAGAATATATATAGTATATATATAAATCCTGAGGGACCTAGCTTGTTAGGGACTAAGTAGGGGATAATCTCCCTTAAAAACAACCGAGTACAGGCCCCTAAGAGAAATATGATACTGCTTTTTTTTAAAATGTGCCAAGGTCTTTTGGTGCTTCAGAGTTGCAGGAAAACCTGAAAATAAGCTGCAAATATTTTTCATATAATTCCTAGTGCAGGGCTGTGGATGCTTCGTATTCTGTCTCCCTGCAAATACTATGTGATAGCCCAGTCTAGCCAAGAGAGAAGATTGATTCTCTCAAAATTCAAAGGTTTAATCCTTAGAGTCTAAGATAATCACATTTCAATTTTCTTGCTCTGTTCATAGGTCAGTTATTCTGAGGTATAATAGAAATATCTTATAACTAGGCAAGAATACCTCATCAATTTAAATAGTCTTACCTTTGGGGCAGGAGGAAGGGGAAAAAAAGAAGGGATATTTTTCAATTATTTGAACGCAGTTATAAGGAATCAAAGAAACATGAGGGAAGATGACATTAGATTATATAAAAACTCAAGTCTGAAGTATAAAATACAGCAATGCTATGCAAATCCTTTTCAGAATTAAGAGATTTTCAATTTTTCTTATGAAATAAAAATGGCATTTATCTGTACGCTTACACTTCTTTATGCCCCCTATTTTTGTCTACCCACACAAGTGACCTTTAGCTTAAGAAGTGGCAGGGGCAGGGTTCAGGTTTGCTTAGAATTTTTTTTTAACCAAAAATCAATATATTTTGTGTAGAAATTAATTTCCTGAGAAAAATTAAAAAAAATTGTGGTGGGCAATGCAAGTTGTGTAGAACTTGAGGAGGATCTGCTGAGACTTCCTGATGCTGATCTCCCTAAAGAAGGAAAGGCCTTTAAATTAAACTGTGTTTCATTTCTTTATCAACAAGCTAAGTATTAGATAAGTTTTGACATGAAGAAAGCTTAAAAGTCCTAGGTCAGACAGAATAGATATAAGAAATGCTTACACATTAGTTCTTCCCCTACCTACTGTGTATTTACAAAGGTGGATCCTTGCTTTTGGTTAACTCACAACTTTCCAAGTGGCTGTGTATTTTGTCCCCAGAAATTATTATTTCCAGTCTGTTGGAGGCTTATTTTTTTACTCCCTGCTTCTCTCATTAGTTTGTCTTTCTCTGAACAAGCTGCAGTTTCCCAGCTTCAGGCTAGGATTCTTCTGTTTGCTGCACTCTGAAGTTTCAACAACTTTCCCTCAAAGCAGTTTCAGCAAATCTCCCCTCCTTCCAAACGTTTGGATTGGATTAGTCTTCAGAAAGGAACATAATGGAGAGCACACAAATAAAACACACGGTCATGCACAATGGTATGTCTGTTATTTCAAAGTAGACAATCGAACTCATATTTTAAACAAAATAGATAATAAGTTACCTTTGTCTCGAAAGCTTGAGAAGATGTGTAAGTAATGCCAAGGATGATACGAAATCTTATGGAGTAGCCACTTCTTTTTTGCACAATTTGGAAAAAAAAACTGAATTTGCTGAGTTCTAGTTTGTAACTTGGGAAGACAAAAAGAAAACCACAATTCCTTCCAAAGGAAACTTGAAAAATGAGGAATGAAATTGATGTCCTTGTAAAGGTTTTTCAGCTCTCAGCTGAAGAACCCATTCTGTTTGGTACCTTAAGGTATATTTAAGAAATCAGGAGGTCTGAAAGATGATTAGATCTATTATTAACATGTCTATTTCCTAGCAATTGTTTGACTGTTATGGCTTATCAATTCAATTTCATTTCATAATAGAAACAGCTCCTGTGGATATGCAGCTGAACATTATGTCTCACATCTTATTAATTTCAGCCAGAACAATATGTATAGGTTCTAAATTATTTTCTTCGTTCTCTTCCCCATGTTGTAGTTTCCCTGGGGGGATCAACTCTACAGGGTGTTTTAAACAATAAGGAAGACTGATACAGAGGTAGTCCCAGGAGTATTATGTAGCAGATTGTCTGAGGACGATTAGATTGGGATGAACTGCGAGCATGACAGCACTGTGCTGATATCGTAAGCACGACAACAAGATGCTTTAAAAAGTGCATAAACCTCAAGTCGCCTTGCTATTACACAGTTGTCTCTGTGTTGTAAGTGTAGCAGTCTGAGAACAAACTGGGCCAGGTTCTGAATTTTGTTTAGTGGGGCTGAAAGTTTCTGAGTCCATCTCGTACCATTTCAAATCAATTTTGGGAAGCAGTGTAGGTTATTGCTCTTCATTAAAACATCTACTTGAAGTCAAATGGAGCTTGCTTAGCCGCTCTTGGAAGATCGCTGTGGTCCTTCTCACACTGCTGAAACTCCTCACCGCTGAGTCGAGAGGGGAGTGCTGTGCACTCTGAACACTGTGAACCATTGCACTTCTCTGACATGATTTGCCAGGGCCCTGAATCACAGTTCTTTGTTTAAACTCTAGAAAACTCCCAGTGTCATGCTGGGTTGATAGCTATCTTAAAACATTAGTTCAATTAGGGGTTCACTGCCCCCAAGGGAGACTGAACATATTATGTAGATGTAGATAGATGTTGTAGATATTTTAAGTATTGGGAAGTTTGGCATATAGCCAAGCAGATGTATATCACAAGTAAAAAATATTTCATCAAAATATAAGTCAAAGACAGATACTTATGAAACAGGGTCACAGCACAAGCAGAGATATCCTGGCCTTTTCGTAAGCTCTGGTACTGTTAGAGAAGGGGCAAATAGGCACTAATTCTACTGCAGTGGAATACAAAGCTTTTCTTCTACCACTTTTCTAGGTAGTTTTTACGTAATGCTGTCTTCTGTGATCTTCACAGGTTTTTAACTACAGTATTTTACTGACCTTACAAGGTAAGAATTCACTCTCTACTTTCTAAAGCACATAGCCTATACATACCCCCCGTAACATCAAAATTTTATAAAATGTGGCATCAAAACTAAACATGGTAGTGTACCCCACTGCCAATTTAGAAGAAAAAAATAACATTTGTCACAATTATTCTTGTCCTATGCTGATAAGAGAGGGGGGAAATGAGGTTTGATTGTAATACACTAATCTATTCCTATTATTGAGGAACCTCTTGCCAAATAGGCACTGCATCAGCAGTAACTGTCTCCCAAGAATATGTGTAATAGATTACTTGAATGATTGTATATCACAAAATCTGCTGTTCTCAGAAAAGAACAACAGGTCCATGCTGGATCTACAAAATAGGGACCTTCCTGTGCTTATACTTAGCCTCAGATCAACAAGTATGGATATAAATCTCAATCCAGGGAATTGAAAAGTCAAATTTTAATATATTCTTAAAAATATGGCCCCCCAAAAGAAGAAACGAGAGGCAGTTCTGATGACCAACATTGGAGGAATGGAGCAGCAGGTGCCCAGAATTTTCTATACAATGATCTAGTGTTTGTCATAAAAATGTCATATAATATCACTTTATAGACATTTCTAAGGAAAAATACAGTCAGCATGTTCAGTCTCTACATTGCTGGGTCTCTGTGTTATACAGTAATAGACATTTAAGAAGTGTCTGAACACATTTAAACAGTTCATGAGGTGCTGCCTTACGACCCACTGTACTGTATATGCTGTGCATTGGCGTCCCTAATGCTGTGTGTGTCTAAGGAAACAATCATACAGAATTTGTTGCTTTTTCTGCCCCTTATTCCTCCAGTAACCTGGAGCTGACCAGTTTGAATCAAATGCAACAGGGTAGACACCTCAAAGATTCAAATTTCTACAGGTTTTGTTGAAGTCAGTGGTGGGTAGAGGGAAGAGACCCAGATCGATGCCCCATGGAGGAAAAGGCTGAAGCGTGAGCCTAGTGGACGTCTGCTTTGCTTGTTACAGTGCATGTACAGGTATGGTGAGCTACACGGCGTGAGCATTTTTCAGTTGTAATCTTCAGACCTATGGGAGGAAATATTGGACATGTGGGACAGGGAAGGGACGGGGACAGGAGGTCAAATAGTGGAAGGTCTGTAGTGGCAGCAGGTTGTAGGCGAGAGCTGGAGTTTCTACAGTAAGGGAAGGGGGTGAGGCACCAACTGGTAACAGTGTTTCATTAGTGGTGCTTCTCAGAAGAAAAATAGCTTTTCCTCTGTTTTACCTCTGTCCATTGAGTTTTCTCTTTTATTGTATACTTTACATTTGTAAGTGTGTGAAAGCAGTAAAAATAAAAATTGACAACCCTGAAGTTTTTTAAAAGGATTTGGAAAAATTATTGCACAGAAGAAGAATTGCTTTAGCTGCTTTTATAATGGTTTAGTTTTATCTGTATGTATTCAAGTTTCCCTTCATTCATCCAGCCCCCAAAGTGCAGAAAATATTTTTTTATATTTTGTTTTTAGCCCTGCATCTTCACTTGTAGTCTGTCTTGTGAGAACTAACTGTGTATTTTTAAAATGATTGCCAGGCTCTTGAAAAACAACATTTAATCTGAAAACCTGAAACCAGTTAGAAGATATAGTGTAGCAAATAAATAGTTCACTTCTGAGATTGGCATGGCATTGTATGGAGTATATTGCTTGTGTTGTGGGAGAAAGTCCGGCTCTTATGGGAAGAGAAAACCATTTAGTTTCCTTTCTGCCACAGTAAGACCTCACTGATGGCAAGTTAGCACTAACTGTTTTTTTAATTACCTCATGAGAAAAACCCACATGATTGCGAGCTATCTCTGGACCTACACAGAATGTACTGTAGGGGAAGCAGAAACAATCTTTCATGTAGATATTTTTTATAACCTGTACATTTACTCCATGCCTTTGAACACTCTCAGAAATATAAGATAGATTTACGTACAGCTGTTCTTCCGAGATTACTCATCATCTGGGTTTGACTTGCGCACCCAGAGACGGTCTCCCACAAGCTCCTGAAAGCATGCAGTCTTGTACATTTTACGCAAATGTGCAGGTGGCATTCTCTCAGATAAGACTTTAAAGTATTTAAATATTTCTATAGTAATTACTGATTTTGTAGGCTAATCAAAGGAGGATTAGTGCCTCTTGCCACAAATTGATGGGCACAGGTTTGCTCTATACATCAGTGAGTAAGGTCCTCTCCTCTGTAAGAAAACTCTTAACATTTGATTCCTTGTGGCATAAAACAAACCTGAAACTACCTTATCTCTTAGGCTACCTGGACATTTTCCTTGTCTCTGAGAACATTAGCATGCCATCATGGTGTGGCCAGTGATGACAACAGGGTCCACAGTCTGTTCTTAAGCCAGGGCAGATCCTTCACTGCTGAAATAGCTCTCCTGATCACCCATCCACTTTCAGGTGTGCTATTCACAGCTGTATCCCATTTACATAATTAATGAAATAAAACCAGAGTTGCGTCTTTCTGAGATGGCTAAATGTTCAGTACAAAGAACATTTGTACAGAACCAAAACAATATAGGCTCAACCTACTGTAATCTTCCACTTACACATGTGCAGGTACAAAGTATTCCTTGTGGAAAATCATCTTAGAGAAGGGGAAAACTTGTGCCTCTTTCCACTGTGCAACAAACCAGGTCAATACTGAGAAATTTCTTTCTTGACTGGAGGGTAGGCACGAGATCTATATGCAAGGAATGGTATATAAGCCAATGATTTGTCTTAGTGGAACCTACAATAACTTAAGCCACTTAGCTCTTGAAATAATTTTTTGGCTTCCTCTCAAGCTCCTCAGTCATCGATGTCTGCCCTTCATTTTCCTCTCATTTGATGCCTACTGCAGGGAAAACTAAAAAAACATGAATTCTCTTTAAATATAGCCATTTTCCAAGAGAACGTTTATTCTGACAGCAATTAGGAATTAATGACACATCCATATATTGTTAAAAATGCTTTCTGAGTAGCTGTTCTTCAAGTAATTTTAAAAATGCTTTCTGAGTTGCTGTTCTTCAAGTAATTATTTCTTTTATCTCTCCAGGTACAGTTTTACTGTTTGAAAAATTGCAGGGGACAGTTATTTGTTATTGTCTCTCTTATGACTCTCTTGCATGCATGGCAACTTCTGCTTTCCCTATCAAGTCAAGATCAGTTTGATCTTGTTTTCTTGTATTACATTTGGAGGAAAAAAAAAAACAAAACAAACACCAGAACAAAACCATGCTTTAATCCAAAATTTAGACTCTATCCATTTATCAGAGGGAGATGGAAGGAAAAAATCTCTAAAATATTTGAAACTGTAATTATAATATATAAATACAGCATTTTACTAGTCATATCTGTAATTATATTTTGTGAAAATGCTGTTAGGGGAGCAAGTGAAAGCATCCTCTTCCTTCTCCTGTAGGCTACTATTCTCAATGGTAATGAGAAAATCATCTGTAATTTTCTGGTTTTATACTTACCTCATGATGCAATTGAAGTTATTATTACCTATCATTCAATAGAACATATCTAGATTTGAAGAATTACTCTGCAAATCAAAGTGCAAAAATAGGTCATTTTATATGTAGATATTTGGGCTGGCAGACAAAATTGCTAATTTACAAACATATATACCAGAAGAGAGCAGAGAATTCTGCATGTGGGCCTGCATGTGGCTTATTTCAAACTTGTGTATGGATTTGTAATGAGCTATTGGATAGAAAGAAAATTCACTCTGTAAAATCCTGTATCT
The DNA here is from genome assembly GCF_000699145.1 of Aptenodytes forsteri. Classification (NCBI taxonomy): domain Eukaryota; kingdom Metazoa; phylum Chordata; class Aves; order Sphenisciformes; family Spheniscidae; genus Aptenodytes; species Aptenodytes forsteri. The sequence continues at coordinate 3,426,056 of NW_008796051.1, read as the reverse complement.
CAAGATATAAAAGTGTGCACAATACATTTCCACAATTTACAAAAAAATTGTCTTTGATTAGTGTAATTTCTAGTGAAGCACATAGGCTGTAATAGCAGCTATTGTTGTATTCTAGAGTCAAGGCATGAATACCCTGTCAACTTCATGACAACAATGAGATCACTTACATGTAATAGGGTAAGAGTCAGATTCTTCTGCACAACATGTCATCCAGCAGAGGGAATGTATCTAAGTCATATGAATAAACTTTTATGAGCCCTGCAGATTTCATATCAGATAAAGGTCAATAGCAGTGACATATGATGAGACTCTGATCACCAAGTAATCTCATGAAGAATCGAATAAAGGAAGAATAACTTGCAATGCAGAAAAAGTAAGAAAAACTGAAACAGATATGAGGACATAAGAACAGATAAACAAGGTGAGGTTGAAGATCCTCCTGTCCCACTATCCCATCCCCAGTGATGGCCAAAAAAAAATTTCTCAAGAAGAATATACATCCAGAGCAAGTATATACAACACTTCCCCTGAGTATTTGCCCAGCCTCCAACCAGATGCAATTTAGGGAGCTCATGATTTGGAGATATTCCTTCTGTGTTTAGCAACCCTTAGTGAACTTCTTTTCAATAAATTTCTTCGGTCTTGCTTTGAAACAGTATAAACCTATTATCACTCATAACATCTGGTGGGAAGGCTTTCATAGCTTAATGACATGTTCTGGAAACAGCCACTTCCTTTGTTTGCTTTGTACCTGTTAAATACAAACTTTGTATGTTGCCTCCTAGTTATGCTTTATGAAGTTACACCAGCATTTTTGCTAGTTGAGTATACAAAGCTTTCAGAAAATTAGGCATTTTTATGATTACCTTATGCATTAAAAAATTTCAGATATTGAAAATCAGGTACAACATGGAAATCTTTGTCATTATCAATACTATCTTCCAAATCCCTCCTATCCCATATTTTCCATCCTTTCTTTCTTTCAGAAGTCAGATGAAGGACTCGAAGCAAGCTGGTTTGTTTGCAGCATGTAATGCCTGTTACTCTAGACCAAAGCATCAGTACTTGGAAGAGACATAATTCTCTTGTTCTCTAGTGAATACTTACAAAAACTGCAAAGGCAGGTTGAAAAGTCCACCTGATCACAATAATTCCAAACCCAAATAACTACATGCCCTGACAGTTATCTTTGACACTAAATTAATTCAATTTAATTGGTTTATTTGCTAACTGCTGCAGATTAAATAAGATACTTTAAATCCTAAGACATTGCCCCAGAACATGCAGCCCTTAATGAGACAAGTGTGTTATCTTCCCATAGAGCCATATAGGACAGATATAGAGAGATGAAATACATGTAGAGCTAAACTCTTGGTAAGAAGCAACACGTTGCTATTCTCCAGCAAGAAACTTTGAATACTTTTCTCCTTTCTCCTGTTCTTCCAGTCATTCTTGATAGATTGTGTTTTCTAGACTTCTTGATGATTCTTGTTGATTTATCCTCTTCAGTTGCTTGTCTCAGCTTTCTCTCATTCCTGCATCTTCTGTGGATGACCACTGGCTGTGAAAGGGCCATGGCCAAGCTATTTCTCAACTGATCATTCAGAAATGTTAAAAATATTTCCCAAGCTGAGTAAGTGGCAAGATGAATGACCTCCCATCAGTTGGGTAAAACACACTGTACCATAACTAACTTAAGCAATCTATAAAATGGTAAACTTCCAGACACTGCCTTTGTGCTGTTCTCATCCTTGCCTGACATTGAACACCCAGCTCCTCACTGCTTATCTTTTGGCTTTCACAGCACTGATATTCAGACAGTGAAAAAAAAAAGTAGGGTTTTTTCAATGTAGAACTATGCAGCTCTTTTGTGTTTCCGATCACACTATGTCAAATTTATATGAAGTAACGTGTATCATCAAATGATTTATTTAGCAGATTTAGTATGTTAATGAAATTTATACATGCAGTAATAAATAATACAGTAATTTACAAGTTCTAGCACAAGGACATTAGAAAGTAAGAAAATATTTAAAACCTGTTGGAACATAACACATAGTTATATGTCAAAGTGAAAGCTGAACTCATGTTCAGATTTTTTTAAGATACAGTAGAGACCCAGTCAGACAGCTTATTGTAGAAAGAGCCCCTGACAAATTGCCAATTCATTCCAGGAACATCCTGGGTTCTCTGGCCTTTGAGTGGTCATTCAAAGAAAAAAAGGGATGAAATCTATGTTGAAATAATAAATATATGAAATGTCATGATAAGCTTCCCTTGGAAATATATTCAAGTCTCCACTGATTCAAAAATGAACTTCAGCAATATCATCCTTGTTCTATAAACCTTAGAGTCTAATTAATTAAAAGCTTTTCATGAAATGCACTGTCTAAAGCTATTTGTCAGTGAAATGGTTTTGCTTGTTTGTCAAAACTCCAGTCTCACAAGTCTGTATCATTTTCTGCTAAGTAAGGGCTATTCAGTTTAGTGCTTTTAATGGTGGCTATATGGAGATAACTTCCTGTGAAGTTCTCCAAATGTCAGAATTAATTTCTCTTATCGTATCAGTATAAAAAATAAAAATCCAAAAGTAATTAAGATTTAATGAAGATTTCTTTTTCACCACTCTAAGCAAGCTCCCAGAGAAAATAACTACTTTTGTTGATTTATTGGTTCTTAGCAGAGAATAATGGGCTATATATAGGATAGCCAGCAGTGAGCTCATTTATCAGAGAAGAAAAGTCTTAGTTTAGCTAGTACTGCTGAGCTTTGTCTACAATGCAAAGCTTAACCAGTACTGACAAAGTTTGTGAGAAATGTATGTAACAGAAATGATGCGAAAAATAGTTTAATTGCAAGAATAGATGGGGCAAAATGCATTGCACACATATCTAAAACTCCTTCTAAATTTCCAGAGCAAATAAATTTTGGTTCACATACTGAAGATATGAAGATATGGTTCGCATCATGAAGACTTTTTGAAGACTTCCTGCCATTTTAGAAATATTGTATGAAATTTTACAAAGAAGTTGTTCTTATAGCTTTCTCAATCACAAAATAAGGTGTAATAAAGAATTACATTCTGCCTGTTGGTTTATAAAAGAACTGTGGACAAACCTTCCTTTTCTCTGCTTTATTTTACAAATTCATTTTCTTACAAAATTAAGCTCATTACAGCAGTTTTCCAAAGCAGCAAAATTACACTTCTCTTTGCAGACACATTTGCTCTTCTGCTGTTCTTACATAGTTGTAAAGCCTCTGAAGGAAGAACTCTATCTCACATAATTTGTGCTTTACCCTCTTCCACACTTCTGTGTCTGAAAATGGAAAGCACTTTAGACATTGCAGAATTAATGTAGTAATATTTGTCATAATGTTCACTGAAGGAAAGGATTTGGGCTTTTTCCTCTCTTGCCAGGTATGTATGTGCAATTAGTTTACTTACATCTTACTTACAGTCACCCTTAGCAAAAAAAAAAAAAGAGGTTTGACATAAAGGCATCTTGATTGTTTTTGCCTTTTCTAACAAAATACAGTAGACAAAGATTTCAATTAATGCTAAAAATGTAGTCAAGCACACTAAAATCTATGCTTAAATAGGTTTGAGTAAGGTTGAATCCTCTACAACTGTGATGCATGGTCTGACATCTACATTGCTGTCTCTGACGGTGGAGGAACGTATTGCACAGGCACAGCAGGCTTGAGAAGGCAAGTATTGCAGCCTTAACCTCTGATTGTGCAGACTGTAGAGCCTAACTTCCCCTCAAGTGCTGTTTCTGTGTTGTCTTTTGCATGATAAAGGGACAGAGCTGAGACTTAGACACTCCTGATATTAAGAATTAAATCCATTTAACAAGCATTTTTACTCAAATCACTATTTCTAAACAAAATTATTTGCTGAATTGTCAGAAACTTGTGCTTTATTTTCCACCAATCCTGCATTTGCAGTCTTCTTCACCACTGAAATACTTGTCCAGCTGAATATTTATCATCTCTTTTTCTAACCTTGGGTCTCAGTCCGACATTGTTCAATTTGGAGCATCTTCACTGAAATCAGTTTGGTAGTCCAGTGATTCATATATTATTTAGAATTAAAAATGGTAAAAATCTGGTCCTGGGGATCCTTAAATGCATACTGCTATTAAAGTGCGTCTAAAAAGCTTTTATCATTTTCCTGTGATTCCAAGTAAACCTCTGAGCCTGCATAGGTAAATGCCTGCTAGCTTGCTTTGCACTTCAACTTGTTTGTTAGGTTTCCTGTGGGTTCACTCATTTTCAGTAAGGCTGCTAACATAACATTAACCAGTGCTGGGGTTTCATTTTCTGCGATTTTTTTATACTATTGCCATCTTAGAAAAACAACTTCTGTATGGTTATAAATGCTTGGTTTGAAACAAAGATCAAGGACTTTATCCACCAGTACTTCAGAAGACTTTACTTCTATGGAGGTTTTCCTTTCTCCTCTCCTGGCATTTTGAAGTTGTTAGATTTAAAACTCCTTTGAGAATCAGTAGTGCAGGCTAAAGAGAGAAAAGGAGCTACTGAATAGGGGGGAAAAGACTTTGCTTTTTGCAGAAGGGTGAGACCATGGCAATTGGTTAGGCTAGCGCTAAGAGCTTTTTGATGTAGGAGTGATGTTGGAGGCGTGAGATGCCAATCACAAAGTGAATGAACTTCGGAAGAATACGAAACAGATAACAGGCAAAAATGGCCTTTCAAGAGGGCGACTGCAGAGTGATCAGAATCTCAGCTGAGAATACAGGGAGAGTTTCCCAAATGAGGGATGCTTTTCTGACTGCTTAGAAAAGGCCTGGGGCAGCCCCAGGTGCCTAATGGAAACATTTTCTCTATGTACAGTTACGACTTTCACAAAGCGTCTTTAACAGAAGTCTGCTGTGCCTTTCAATCCATGAAACAAATTTTTTTTCATTTATTGATGATTTTCCTTTGCTTTTTATCTTGGCAGTAGTGCATGTACAGGAGGAAGTGTATGTCTTGATTGTAAGAAAAAAAAAGTTGGTCTGAAATTCACTATTCAGAAATCACTGATCAATTCACTGATCAATATTCTCATCATATAATAGGAAGCTGCATAGTTAAAGAAGTAGCAAGTTAGAGGAGGAAACCAATTTCAGTCAGTGCAGTCAGCTAGTTGAAGGGGGCCTTTCCTCCACTTTAACAAAATGGGGAAGTTATCTCTCAATTCTTCTGAGGAAAAAAGAAAATAATTAAATATTTTCAAGTAGGAAGACAACCTCTAGAAAAGAGAAAAACAGTATGATTGCTGAAAGCTGAAATTAGAAATCTCAATTTTGTTCCCAGCCTACAGTTAAGAGGAAGACAAACTGTACTTATTGCTTTCCATAGCAGAATTTTAAGAATTAAAGATATGGGGGTTGGAACAAAGACAGGAAGCAAAATACTTAAGAAATTGGGGTAGATCACAGCTACTGTTTCCATTCACCACCACTGCATTTTTCTACATAAAGTCCTTTTCATTTTAAATTCATTGCTAGGTAATGTTCAGAATGAATTAAGTTTGTGTTCTCTAATTGAGTTTAGCAGCGAGTAATGAGGTGGACTTGCCATCACCAAAACACAGTTGCCTGTTTACGATATACATTCAGGGTTGTTAGAAAGGGATGAGACAGACATTCAGAGAGTGCTTGTCCTGCTGCTCAGGACCTATTTTTAATTAAAAATCTGAGCTCTGGTACACATGCAAATATCATTATGTCAACAGTAATAGCCATGAAAACATGAAAGACTCATCAACAGTCTCAACAGAGCAGAAGGGGAAAGCAGTGGGATATCTTACACCCTCCTTAACTTCATGAAATGAATTGTAATGGACACAGCATAACATGAGCTTTTCACAAGGTTAGCCCTCCCTTGTTAATTTGCTGGCTGTACATGGAGGAGATGGTAAGACAGAATTGGAGAACTTTAACAGTGGATAATATAAATCAAACTGGCTTTTCATTTAAGAGTAGTTCAGAACTAAAAAATACAGAACTGTTGACTTTAAAAAATGTGGTAAAATAACACAAAATGCAAAATAACCAATTCCGCCATAAATTGTGCTCTACTTAATACTGGAATCTCTTGTTCCAGTGGCAGAGAGTAGATAAGAAGTTCTTGCTTTTTTACGTTCTGCTGTAAGCAGGATTAATATAAGAAAGCCAAGCTTATAGTGCAAGAGTAATGAACTTTATCTGAAGAATCAAGGAGAAGCTCTCCACAGCTTGGACTTTTCTGATTATGAGATCTCGCTGCACCCACACTGGTATCTGCAGATCCTGCTAAGCCACATGGTAAAGCAGAGTCTCAGCACAGTCTTGACACACCACTAACCATTAGGTAAGTGTGGTTTTGTGTCAGTTCAGACACAAGTTTGTTGGGCATTTTTCCTTTATTTATACTAGTGGTTATTTATTTATATTGCTTTATTTATACCTTCTTGTTATTGGTTCTTTCTGCAGAATGTGATTTTACAAAAGATATTGTTAGTGGTTAGTGGTTAATACCAAGCCATTGCATATGGGGGAATATACTTGATTTGCATGGTTTTGTTGTAACTGTATGGACTCAAGCTATTGGCCTTAGAAGGGGAGCTAAGTGGAGGTGAAGTTGTCACAGCTATATTACATAAAATGCTTCTTACTCCAAATTAAGCACCAGATTGAATCTCTGGGGAATCCGTCGCAGCCACACTATATAAAGATGCAGACTGTCTGGCTGAAAGCTTTGTCTTTTCCTTTGCCTCTCTCTGGTGTATACTACACATTGAAAGAATGCTAAAATAATTGTACCATCGAACAAATCAGCAGGTATGTATTATCTGAGAGATATTAGAAGGTATTGGAGGTGAACACAGCATAAGGGAAAATCTATTCGTTTTTATTTCTGTAGATTTTAACAGCCTAGTGAATATACATACTTATGAATACATGGGTTGGTCTAGGCAACGCAGAAAACATGCAGTTTTCTAGATGGTTATTTTCTTGCACGAGATCATGTTAGCAGATGTTAGTACTTAACCATTTTGTCTTGTCCTCCCTCCTTCTATTCTTTCCATGTACAAAGATAAGCTCTCTTGTTCATTCTCAGTTTAGATATGCTCTCCATTTAGCAAAACAGATGTTCTCTTTAAATAGGCTTCAGGTAATATGGACATCTCAGCCTTTCCTTAATGAATCCGTCATAACCAAATTACATATGCATAAATGCAGCCTAAGTCCTTCAAGGACATACTCATTAGCTGTGTCATTTTGCATTCACTCTTTGGAATAAATATGTCCCTGTGGCTGTTTGAAGCATTTTGAATCACTGATTCTATCTGAAAATACCCATTTGATATATATTAACTATATATTGTTATGTACACAGGAAGAAAAAGAGACAAGATAGTTATTCAAAAAGGTATAAAATAAGTCCTCATATTCCACAGCCCTGTATCCTTTTCACATACACAAAATAATAAGATGAGAATCTGCTCAATCATCTCTAATACTCCTAATTAATTCACTGTGGTATAACTTAGCTAACTGGATTTTCCTTATTTATAATGAAGTGACAGAAAATATTTCTAGCTATAGTAATTGACAAATGTAAACATTATAAGTTATGGGAGATTATGATTTCTGTCAGTGTAAGTAGAGGATATTTTTATTATATGGCATAAAGTAACATAGCTTGGGATAAAACATGTTCAAGGGAATGTCTGATATTCAGAAAACATATAGTGAGATCCATCAACACCAGAAAAGCTTTAAAGTGCTGAAGCTTTTATGTTAAAAAAAAAAAAAATTCTTAAAGATCTTAAGCCAAGTTTTGTGTAAAATAGGCAAAATAAGTAGTATGAGTTTGGATCACTAGATACAGTAATCTTCAGTAAAGAAATATTCAGTTATCCTCAGCTATCCAAGCTTCATGACACAAATCTGTCTAATTAATCAGCTGTGCCATTTTTAGTTCTACTTTTTACACTGTTTTTTGCAGTGCACTAATTTGCACTGTTACAAATGAGGAAATGGTAGCTACAAACAATTTCCCCGGTGTTGATATGAATCATGGTACTGTTGAAATCGATGAAAAGCTTTCCTTTGATGTCAGTGCGAAGCAATGGAAACCTACATGGGTTATTTCATAAACAAAATGTAGTAGTGCTGGTAATTATTGCAGAGGACATTTGGAATCATCATGCAATCACTATTTCTTTTCTTTTCTCCTTTATCTGCTGGCAACATTCAACCTTATTTAGTTAGCTGGGTTTTGGTCCTCTTCATTGTAATATAAAGATTATCTTTAAAAATAAACACCCGCACTTCACTTGGGCTCTAGGAAAGACGAGACAGCCAGCTACATGTACTTCAGTTCTAGGCAATCTCCTCTGAGGGTTTTTTTTCATAATATCAAGACTATATTTGGCTCTAAATAAAGGCCTAGCTTCTGGTGTCTTTACTCTGACCTAGCTGAAACATTTATTTTGGTGGGACTGCTCAAAGAATAACCATGGTAATTTGTGCATTAGTGGTGGCACATCACCCAAAGAAGGTGGCAAAACACCTTTCCTGTTACCATTCCAGTGCAATAGGTGTCCATGATTTGTAACAGCTGCATAAAGGAATACCAGAACAAGAGTGAGGCCCACTTCCACAGCCAACAGTGACGATTTTGGCCTGCCTTTGCTTCCAGGTGAAAAGGGCTCTACTAAACCTTCATAGAGGAAGATTTACCCAGTAGGCCAGAGTGACTGATCCACCAGGAATAAAGCTGGGTTGTATATTGGAAGCTGTTATGTGTGAATGGGGAATGTAGCATTTGCAGATTCATAATGTTTGATTATAAATTATGTTTGAGTGCTCATTAAGGCACAACAGCATGCATTTCATTACAAAAACACAAGGATTTAATACAGGTAAAAAGTCATTATGACACTCAAGGGCATAATAAACTGTAAGCAATGCAGCATTCCTTCATAACAGTAAACTAATATATATTCTGTTTTAAGCTTTACCCTAATAAATAGGCCCCAATGCCAGACAATGCTCCAAACAACTGAGAAATAGAAACACAGTATTTACAGATTGGAATTTCTCCCCTCTGTTGCTTGGCCTGTACTCATTAAGGCTGTTTTTCTAGTGAAAGTTTGTCTGAGAAGAATTTGACAATATTACTGCTATACCGATCTTATAGAAGTCATGTAAGGCATCAATAATGTGATCAAAGCACTGTTCTGTTCAGGGAAAAAAAAAAAGGGGGGGGGGGGAGATTCTTTTTCGTTACAGCAAAATGCCAGTATTATAAAACAGATTATACAGTCAGATCACAAATACATATCGAAGCGGATTTTTGGACCTTTGTTTCTGTTGTACTGTATATGTGTTAGAAGCATCTTTTAAGAACAAATGCATCTTTCAACTTCCAATAAAGTGGCTTACCACATTCTTCTCATGTTCTCCAGGAAATCACTACATGTCTGCACTGCCCACTCCATTGTGCAGAGCTTTTCAAGTTAGTCTGAAAACCTACATAGTTGTATCACTGCAGTGCTCTGTGGTACTTCTCAAAAAGGCTAATTATCCTGTGTCAAGCACCTTACTAGTGGAGTGGTGCTAATTACCTTTTTTTCTCTATTTGTTCAACTAATGAACTTAATTATGTTCAACTTAGGCCCATTGTTTTTCACCTGTTCTTAGCTTGAAGCTTGCTGCTGCTTTGTCAGTTCTAATGAAGAGACTTACCTATTTTTTCCAAATATATTGGTTGTGTCATTTAAACATGTTAGCCTTCTGAGAGCTGGCAGGGGTGCCAAAGACTAAGGGAACAATACAGCCTCATTATAGTCCCTAGAAAAATCATGGAGCAAATCCTTTTAGAGCACATCTCTGGGCACGTGAGGGAGAAAGATGTGACGGGGAACTGTCACCGTGGCTTGGACAAGGGTGAACCATTGTGCTTGGGCCAGAGGACAGGAGAAATATCAACAAACTGGAGGGGCTCAGGGGAGGCCACTGGGACAGCAGGGTTGGAGCACTCACCCTGCAAGGAGAGGCTGTGGGGCCAGGGATGGTTCAGTGGCAGCAGAGATGGCTTCACAGCACCTAACTGCAGCCTGGTACATACAGAAGTGCAGACAGGGACGGGGATTGGCTCTTCATAGTGGTGCCTGGCGGGAGAGCGAAAGATGCTAGCTGAAACAGGAGAGCTTCAGGCTGGGTTTCAGAAAAAGTTTTTTTCCCCAGAAGGGCAACCAGGGAGCAGGGCCGGCGCGCAGGGAGATGGTGCTGTCTCCCTCCTTGGAGGATTTCCAGACTTCATGGGATAAAGCCCTGAGCAACCTGGTCTGACCCCATGGCTGAGCCTGCTCTGGGCTGCTGGGCTGAAGCATTGTATAATGCTGTGGTCCTCTCCATGGTATTTCATCACTCTGAGAAGTGGAGGATGCCTACATGGCAAAGTTGAGCCAACATTGCTCTGCTAGCTTGGAGTCCGGAGAAATACATGTTAGCTGCCACCAATGTGCTGAAAACCCCTGTGCGGATCGATTACCCTTCCAGAGAAGACCATCTGTTGACTGTGGTTTTTTCCTGTGGAGAAGTGGCATGAATTCCTTTAATCAATCCATTTTCCATCTAGGACAGTGAGCCGTGCCATTAAAAAAATGCTCTGTAGTGTAGCCAGTGTATTTTCTACTGGGCTTATACTACGTTGTTGAGAACAAATTCATAATGATGCACTTTGTTAAACCTTCAATTTAAGAACCTTCTCTAGACTTGTCAATTGTGAAGAAAAAAACCTACTTGTTATCCACATGACATACATGAAATGTTCTAACACAAGAGAAAAAATGGAAGCACAAATCGCTCACATAATTTATCCAAGGTCATACAGTCTATATCATAGCTAGGAAATGGATCCATTTCTATTTGTTTCTGATCTTATGACCTAGACATGGGACCATTTTTCTTCAGTTGTTAGCCACTGAGTATATAACAAGTAAAAACTTTGGAGTGCTGAAATGAACGTCCTTTACTTTCTATTGCCAGGTACTTTTAGCAGGAGTAGAAAACAGCTGCCCTTCCTTTTCACCATTTACTGTAGGTCAGGAATTTTCATGCCATGGTGGTAAAAAGGAAAAAAAACCAAAAACCAAACAAATAAACAAACAAAAACAGAAAGAGAAAATGACAGCCTTTTCCAGCTGAATCAAACTGGAGGTTTGTCTAATTCTTTGTCATAGAGTATGCATTGTCTGGTTTTGACTGCCAAACCCTAGGAAGCACTGCACTTTTTCCTATGTTAAATATGCACAGTAAAGTGCTGCTGAACTCAGGTCACCTTGCGGGACCAAAGTTAGGGATGGCAAGATCAGATGGGAATGTGAAGCAGCTTTTATTGCTGCAGCCCATCTCATTCTTAGCTAGCTCCAGTCCACTGCCACCACTGCATTACACAGCCACAGAATGGATGATTTTTGGAGTAAGAGAGCAAAATGATGTTTTGATATGTCATCATTTGAATTGCTCTACAAACTTCATGCTTTGGAAGAAAAGAAATGTAACTTTTTCCTCTCCCACAGAGTTTCTTTATGCTGTGTTTCTCTGGCTTATTACCCAAAGATCAGCCTAGAGCACCATAAATCACATACAATCTGAAGATCTGCCTTCAGCAAAAGAAAGCAATAGATACTGAGAAATTAATCTTAGCAGTGGATTTCCCCTGCTTTCCATGGACTTTCATTTTAGCTAAAATTGAAATGCCTCAGACAGAGAAATCCTATGCAGATACAAAATAACATTTATTTTTATTATAGTCTACAAAACTCTTAGTAAGTGTAGGGGATACGGGTTTTGTGCTTTATATTCTTTAACCTCCATTTAGCTTCAATTTTTGGCTTTTGTGAATGATTCTTCCAGTATCATGGGATGCCTCTTTCATCACAGTATTTTCAGTAACATCAACAAAAACTCTGAAAGTCAAGCCCTCTACAAAGTATTAAGGAGTACTCTGCAGGGAAAACATCAGTTCTACTGTATTTCAACTGCGAAATATGATACTTGCAAGCAAATGCAGTTCTTGAATCTATTGTAATATAAGAAGCTGAGTGATTTATCACCTTGGGCATGGCAATAGTTCTAGGAATAAAATGGCTGTGATCACTTACTGCTATTAGGAAATGAACATTCCCTCCTACATAGAGTAGGAAAAGGTTACCTTCCTGAGTGAAGGGTATGTGTCCACATCAGCAACTGACAGATAATCTTTTGCCACAGTAGATTAAGTGGGTGAACCAGAGCTAATGTGTCCTCACTTTTACCTTTGATGTTTTGCCAGTTTTAATGGTTCTGCATGGATAGAGTTCTGCATGGGTAAACAGAATTTTCCAAGGGTTGTAACCTTAGAAGTGACTCTGCTTTTAAGATTTGCACCATCTATTCATGGGCATTTGAAAAGAATGGAAAAATTGTTTGAATAAGTAAATCCAATGTGGTGAAATATACACTGTGGAATTATGCCACATTGCAGGTACACCATTCCCTGTGAAGTCCACATGCTCAACACACAGTTATTATACAAGGTGAATAATGTATGTGAGAGAGAGAGAAAGAATATGGAATTTGATATATTATCTGTAATATTCAATAACCATTTAAGTAGCTGAATAGTACTGTAGATGTTGTACTTGAGATCCTGACCTGAGTTAGTAGGTAGATAGAGTTGAACCTTCTTTGAGGTTGTTTTATTTCAACGTTTCCAGAATATCATGCAGAGGTTCTTCTTTGGCTACACGACGCAGTTTTAGACAAGCCAGTCAAGTTATGCTCCTCTAGTTGACCTGGAATGAGTAAAATTTTCTTATGGTATATTGTGCATTTAGGCTGACTGCTGTTAAAAGCCCTTAAGTGGAAAGCATTGGGAACTCTAAACTAAACTTTCTGTGTGTTACCATTATGGCAGGTCACACTACATCTGCATTGATGTCTTCTTTACCTGTTGTCAGAACTTTGCAGAATTTTCTTTTTTTAAAGTTTAGTTTTGGTTCAGATTTAAACTATACCTGTAATCTCAGTAGCATACACTGAAAATGCCTAAGGATGTTGTTAAAATTTATCTCCTTAAAATATATATGTTCTCTCATTCTTGAAACCAAATACCTTTTAATTTCTCAGCTGCCAAGAGCAAGTGAATCTGAACTGCAGATATTTGGACCCAAATACTTCATGAGGCCTAAATGAGCTTTGAATAATAGTTTTCTTGCTATGAGAGAAATTTAATAATATCATAAATAGCTAAACGATTTTTATGTTGAGTGCAAATTACTCAGAACGTGGGATGCAACAGGAAGCGTAAGGAAAAGCACTGAGATTATTTTTGAGAAGGAACAGAAAGAGATTATAATAGGCTGAATAGTTAAAGGTATATGAGACCTGGTATTTTGTTTACATCATCCCATTAGCTCCCATGTGTACCTTTCCTGCTGAATCACCCTGCCTGCCTTTCCTTCCCTTGGCATACAAATTGTCCTCATTTTTCATACACTAGATGCCTGAGGAGGTCACGTTACATTTTTCCACATACTTCCATTCAGATTTTGAGCAAGATACACAGAGCGGTCCAGGTTCTGCTACCATTGTGCTGTGGTTTTTTTTTTTCAATTTTGTTTCTTTTTGTTGTTTTTCTGTTGTTGGTTTTGGGGTTTTGTGGTTTTTTTTTTTTTTTTAGTTTTCACTGGCACAGCCCTTTGTGCCCATTTAGAATAATCTTTGGGCCGCTTAATTTATAACAGCTCAGAGTGAGAGTCACATATTCATTCCCACCTTTAGCACACTCTGGTTAGAGATTTACTTACAGTAAGAAATAATTTCTGTCTAGCAAAGAATGTGTAGAGCTGACTTAGAACTTAACTATTGCTATTTACATTGTTAATGACTTTTGTGCACATAGTTCTATAGGTGCTGAGTAGACTACAGATGCACTAAAGATTGCCCTCTGAATCACATTGTTCTCAGTTACTTCTTCATATAGGTTGGATTTTTCCTTCTAGCCTAAAAGTATTTCAATATGGTAATTTTTAGTGTATCTGCTTTCTTCAGTTTGTTGATCGCCAGTCTAATTCTAATTGAAAGCTGTACTTCGGGCTCCTAAAATCCACTATGCTGGTATCTAGGCAAAACAAAGACATCAGATCAAAATCTTATTTATTCTTCATTTAGAAAAAAATTCTGTCACATTTATTCAGTGTGAGTAGTAACTAAGAATAAGAGTAACTAATTCTTAGTAACTAAGAATAGCAGAGCAAGCTGCAGGAGAAAAAAGATCCTTCTTGAAACTGGGGTAAAACTAATCTTTCAAGCTTCTCATAAAAAATGTAAAGGAACTAATCTTGAATAGCCTGTCATTATGATTCAGTTTATTCTTTCAAGGAAAGGCCCCATTTTAAGGCCCTCCTTGTGATACTTTCACAAGTTCTTGAAAAAGCATTGTGAAGCCTATGGAAGGGAAATGTATTTGGACCATAAATTAGAACTGTGTGGTTGGAAACATGGTTACCAAAGCCATCATTTGATCACTAGTTCCTCTTATGGTCTTCATGTCTATTCCATTCTCTGACCCTGCCATTGTCTTGGCTTTTCTTGCTGAACAGAAATAATTCAGTTTCCTAGAACTGACCTGTAGAAAATTGACACAATGCAATTCAGCTGATCACTGACTCGACAGCCTGAGTCATGTCAGAAAGTCACTGCCCTGCCAGATCTGTTGTAGAAACCCCTGAGGAGTTGACATAATGAATCAGCCCTCCCTGGTGAGGTTTTCTGTGTTTTGGGTTTTTTTTTTGTCTAAATGCTAAGCCTCTGTCTGTTCTTCTGCTTTCCTCTTTTTCCATGGCAATGTTGCTAAAAACGAATGGGATATGTGCATCAAGCATGCATGGCACTGTTTGTTCACTCCAGGAACTCTGAGGTTACCACTTGACAAACAGAAATATCAGCATGAATCAACATAATGTTACACAGCGATTACAGTTAGCTGCTCTGCACTTACTGCACATTGCCTATTGCTTTGGTTTTTGCCTTCAAAAAGCTACATGGAAGATTTATAACAACCATCAGAAGAGAAGTTTCAAATCATTTGATTAGAAAAATCTATCAAAAAAATTGACAAAAGATTTGGCCAGAGAAGATAGAAAAAGAGAAGAAAATAATTCTTATGTTGTTGATATGTCACTACTACTTTACATTATTGTGTCTTCAGAGATGGAGAAGCATTATTAATAATTTATCATGTCAACAGTTATTAGGGTGTCATATGTCATCAGTGTTCTCAGACCCCAGTTTCTGCATGCTTTTGCTTTTCCTAAAGTGAACTAGCTCAGCAGGGTCAATATGAAGACTTAGATGTCAGTGGTCTTGTGCAGGAAATACAGAAAGGATGATTGGCTATGGAAATCTTTAAAAGAAGATTAAGCCTTTGTAATTCTGAAGCTAAAAGACAGTTACACAGATACAGAGAAATTTTTTTTTGTGAGGGTTTCCATTTAGGAGAATAGCAGAGCAAGCTGCAGGAGAAAAAAGATCCTTCTTGAAATTGGGGTAAAACTAATCTTTCAAGTTTCTCATAAAAAATGTAAAGGAACTAATCTGGAATAGCTTGTCTTTATGATTAGTTTATTCTTTCAAGAAAAGGCCCCATTTTAAGGCCCTCCTTGTGATACTTTCACAATCCAGCTAAATACCATGGTTATGTAGGAAAGTCTTTCATCTCTTATTGAAACTGTCCACTTCCGTATAAATAATTAAACAACTGCTAGACAGGAATTTATAAGATAAGGCTCCCGAAACATACTAATAACTTTCTCTATGTCTGTTGGACTTCTTACCTGCTAAATGAGTCCTGTACTTGAGAAATGATTTCTTAAAACTTTTCATCTGAAATTCCACATTCCTTTCAATAGCTTCTTATTTCAGGAGTGCATTTGTTTTTGACCAGAAACTGTTGGGTTAAAAAAATGTCTAGTCATCTCTATGCAGGAGCACCTCTGCATCCCTAAATTCTCTGTGATAGATCTTGATAAATCTTGATAGATTTACTCTGATGTCAACATTAGCAGTAATGTTCACTCACATACATAGGCCTAGAAACATGATGGGTGCATTTAAAAATACGAATAATACAGCTAAACACATTTGTTACTAGAACATCTTTGCTTTGCCTCCCAGTCCCATTAAACTTGCCTTCAAACTCTAGACTGTAATAATTTACTGCTTTCTTGCAGTTTGAGGGGTGGAGGGAAGCATTCGTCTCTAAACTTATAATTTTAGGGAAAATTAAGTTTTACTGATACTTTCACCAAAATTATGCAGCTTTAGTTACATTTTGCCATCTGCAATTGGATTAATCTTCTCCAAACTAATGAAGTGTAATTTGTAAATGAACTGTTTGTTTCTCTGAAAGGATCGCTCCAGTCATCTAGCTGTCAAGTCTCCTCCAAATGGATGCATTGTTAATCAGGGATGTCAAAGTCTAGCCTTTTCAAATTAGATTGGCTTTCTGGGGTTGTCACTTGGCTTGGCTCTTTGACAAAGATTAGGGAGGGCAGAAAAGGCTTCTGTTTCTGTTTTTCCTCAACGCCACAGCAAAGCAGAGGTGCGTGCTACTGTAGCTCTTCCATCTATCATTCGACAGTGTAAAAAGGGTCTTGGTGATCAGATCTCCTTACATAACATTTTCCTGTTACACATTCATCGTGCTGTGGTATGACAGAGGTGAAAGCTAAGAACAACTGCTTTATGATTATAAAAAAGTTCAAATATGAATATTGCACAGTACACTTAGCACAGTAATGATAACACGATATAAAACCCTGGGACTGGTTAGCCCTGAAGAGGTTTAAATTACCCTTTTTTTAGTCATCTCTTTCTAATGTTTCTCCTGTTAGTGGTTTCTGATTCCAGAAATCTCAGTTTGTAATGGTTCTTTCAGCTTTCATGTAGTATATCCTCAGTCTTCTCAGAAAATATTCTTCTCACAGGCTCTGAAATGTGTATGTGTGTGTGTGTTTTGGGTTTGGGGTTTGCAGAATGGAGGGGCTGGGTTTTTTTACATAACAGCAGCAGCAGCTAATCATGTTCTGAACACATATATGCTCCTGATAATAAAACTGAGCTGGTTTATGCACTACATTTATCTAAAAGCTTGAGCTGAGCTAGCAGTTGTGCTTTGCGGGACTGCAAATGCATGCAGAATGCATAGTTCAGGATGGCAAAACTAATATTCAGATCACTTTAGTTATAGCAGTTCCTTATTTCTTATTTTTCTCATGCTTCTAAACTTTGAGAACGAAATGCTTTACTACAAGCTCTGCTTTTTATATCCCAATTTGTGACAGTGTGTAGAAGCTCCAGAGCAGCATTGCAGACTCTTCTGTATTTGAGTGAATAAACAAGTTTGTCAAATGAGGTCCAAGATTTGTAATACTTTTTAAGGCCCAGAAACAGTTTGGGATTACTTATTATTTCCAATTCCAGTAGTTTGGTATTGCTTACACCTGGCCATTTTAGTCACAGAGAAGGGTGTCTTTGAAGGCAGGCATAAGAGGTCAGTAAGGAAAAATAATGCAGCAACAGCTGAGATGCCAGTATTTGAAATTTTGGTCCTGTATATCTTTAAAATCTAAATGATGCTGCTAATCAAAAGTCAGAAAAGAGGCAAGAAAGTGACGTGTCAGAAAACATGGAACTTACTAATACCTCCCTTCTTCTTTACTAAATTGAAATGGCACTTGTTTTCCCCTGTAATAATTTGAAAGCAACTAAATGAATTATTTATTTAACAGTTTTGTCTTTCTATCAGCTTCTTAATTGCCCACAAATAAGTTATGGTATTCTTATATCTACCTTTCAAATCTTTATATATATTTCCAGTGCATGTTTTTCTTTATGTACAGATAGTTTTAGTGGTATTTTCGCATAGTTAGTTTTTAGCTACCAAGTCACATGTCACTGATTTTTATTTTTTTTCCCTCTGATTAGATTATTTTAGCAATATCCAACAAGGAATGAACAGTAACTCTTAAAATCAAATACATATTTCAAATATGTGAGCAATGACGCTTACAGTTCACTTGTGTTTGTTCATGCTAAAATGGTTTGAGAGCTCAGAAGTCTGCAGAAAGCAAACAAAAGGCACTACAAATATGCCAAAGTGAAAATTAGTTTTGCGTTTGAACAAGTATTAATGAAAAATGTTCCACTACCATTCACTTTGCTCTGCGTCCTGTGGCAGTTATATCACATTCCTCTGAAATGCCAAATCCGGACTTCACGTTACAGCAGAACCAACCCAACTTTCCTGACGGGCATCTCACTTCAGAGCTTGCAGCTGTCCTGCCAGCTATGACTCTCACATCTCTACCTGAAGCTCTGCTAGTGTCAAGATATCTTAAGAATCACCTTTGCATTGATGTGCGTACAATAACTTCTTCGACAGCAGATAGTTGTTCTGCCCCAGGATCAGATAAAGGCACTGTGTGAATTGGTGAAAATTTTTTTTTCTGCCCTTCACCTCCAGTTTAGTCTGGTGTCAAAGGGGATGGAGAAAGTTATCTCCCTTGTCCTCCTTTAACTCACCATGGCATATCTTATTTCCTTCTTGTGCTCAAAGGCAGCTACTCTTAAGAAAAAAGGCTCCACCTCTTCCCACTTCCCGGTTTGTGCTGTCTCCAGCCATCTTCATCTGCCAAAGGACATTAGGCAGGCATTCCTTCTGTTCCCTGCCATGTCCAAAACTTAAATAGCCTTTGTAAACAAAGTTAAATAACATTTGTAAGATGAGGTGGGCAAAACATATTAAGCAAGAGCTGTGATATTAGCCTGATCAGCTAAGATTTATGAAGACCTCAATTCAGCACTATTTTGCTAGACTGAGATCACATCCAGGGGCCAGCTGATGAGTAGAGGGGTTTTCACAAGGGACCATTTACCGCAAATGAAGGAATAAGTGTGTTGGCAATTAGAGACTTTGGGGGAATGTAAAAGCTCAGCCCCTGGAATTGGATTTAGATGTGACTGTTCTATTTTCTGTGATTGATCAGGCTTGTGCAATACCTCAGCTTTTCATTAATGTCACTGGCTAGATTCATGGGCTCTGCCACTGCAGCAGAGGGAAGGCCACTCAAATTCTTCTTCCATTCTCCTTTCTTTATTTCCCTGGAGTTCAAGGCTCAGCAATCAAAGTGCACATCAGCCAGCTGGAACTGAAACTTTTTCTGTCTCAGTGAGCGGACTCTGAAAAAGCCCTGCTTATATGGATCATTTGTATTGCTATTTGCCACTGGTATTTATCTTACAAAAAGATATGTTAGTCCTGGCATCCTGTAGGATACTGTTTCTCATGCCTGTGCAGACAGGTATCCCTATCATATGTTTATCCTATAACCATTCATGATTTTCTTGGTGCATGTGTCTCTTTCAAATACATATAAATGCTCTTTAGATAGACTGAAAGAGCTAGCTTAGGTCAAGGGTGATCTTCAGTTATGGAAGAGACTATGAGTCATTTATTTCCCCATAAGCCAAAGGATTATCATGCTTACTGGACCATTGAAGGCCTTTCAGAATTTATTGCCAGAGCTTCCCTTGGGTCTTATGAAAACTTTAATCATTACAGTATCTTAAAAAGAAAACAAGACAAACAAACAAACAAACAAAAGAACAGTAATAAAAACAACAACAGAAAAGTAGCACTTGACTTATTTTCTTCATAAAGTTTCAGGGAGTCAGCTGGCTAAAACTGAAGGAAAATAGAACTCTGGCTTTTTTTTAATCTACCCCATGCTTTTTTTGCTTTCTATTAGTATGGGTATGTATAGGCAAATATTTCTCTTATCTATGGCATTTGAAGTGTAAATAATACACCGCTATCTTTTCTGACACAACATGAAATCGTCTTCTAAGGAATTTTTTCTCACAGTATTGCTGTTAAGAAAAGTACAGCTTATTTAGGCACCACATGATGCTTGGTTGAGTGAAACTGAACAAAAGGAAATGGCATGTTATAAGCACCAGAAAGGGCAGGTAAAGAAGTGATACATCCACTTATTCTTTCCCCTATTTTTCTCTAGACCACCTACCTCCAGCGGCTGCCCCTTGCTTTCTGCTATTTCTCTGGCTGCTAATGAAAGCTGGCAGCTGTCCTGCTAGCTGCCTTATTCTTTGGTTAGCCAGTTGGACACTTGATGGAAGCAGCAGACTTGAACACAGAGGCATACATTTTCACCTTCATGGTGTGCTTGGGCTCTGCCCGCCAACAATCTGGAAAAACCAATCCCCAATTCAAATTACCAGCTGAATTTTTTATTTTATTTATTCAAATACAAACACAGACACACAAGCTTGACGGACCTTCTTTTTTACTCCTTAGTATAATAAATGAGCAGATGGTTCAGTATGCACTTGTATAAAAGTTGTAATTTGTACAAGGATGGGTTAAAGATGTATTAAAAGGGAGAACACCCACAACTACCTGTGCATGAAGTAGTTTCTTTTTGCTCTTAATTCTGTGGTTGACATTTTATTTAGATAATCTCCAAAGAACCTTAGTGAATTAGCTCAAGGAAGCAACACAAAACTAACTTAGGTTAGGTAATGAGGTCTGCAGTTGCAGTTGGCTTCCCTGGGTGATTTAGCAGAACAGCATTATGTTTTCTCCTGGCCTTGGAAATCCTCAGGCTTAACTCACAAACTTCCACTTGAGCACTCACAATACCTGCTATCTAACTGATAAATTAAAAATGACAGAAGATGAGAAATGGAGAATGAGTTGGTTATTCTGAGTTCAGCACTAAGGGACAGTAGCTCGCATGATTCACTTTCAAGGACCAAAGGCAGAAACAGCATCCCTTTAGTGATGAAAGCTGAGTGCTCTCCCCGAAGGGATCTACAACCCAGTGTGAATTTAAGGGATGTAGCATCCAAGGCTTGACTTCCACTGAACCATGAGGGTCAGTGGCGAGCCATTGGGAAGAGCCTCCTGCCAGCAGGAGTCCAGCAGGCAGCCGGCAGAAGTAGAAGAGTGCAGGCAAAAGCACTCCTTGGGTCATCACGGATACACAGTGCATGCACGCATGCCAGTGCTGCCAGTTACACCACATACTGATGTTACACTGTGCCAAAACAGAAATTAACTGCATTTTCAGCAATAAAGCAAGAAACGCTTCCTTTGCTTCTTTTTTTTGGCAGTGCATCTTTTCTACAAAAATGCAAACAGAGGAAATATGATCAGCCTTTGTTCATACCATTAGCCCAGTTTGTTACAGTGCTTTAAATCCCCAAAGAATTTTACCTGTTCTCTCCTTTTGTTGATCAGTAGAATATATCATACCCACTACTGCTGCAGTTGCTTCTGCTGCTTTTTCATTTCTTTTTCTTTTGGACTTCAGGGCCTGCCTCTTTTTTTAGATATTGAAAATTGCAACATCTCTGTTTGAATATGGCATAATTTACTTTCTATCTAGAGAGTGAAGAGGCAAAACTACTGAAACAAAGCAATGTCTTCATCAATGTGTTGGGAAAAATGCAGAATAAAATACTTTATTTTCCCTGTAAGAATGAATCGAAAAAGGTTATTCCCTGTAAGAATGAATCGAGAAAAGGTTATGACCAAGTAAAGAAATGTTCAGAAACAAAATACATTTTGCAGAGTGGAACTTTAATATTGCTCTCGAGTCAGGATTTGCAATATTTATTTAGTCATATGGAATTTGTCTCAGAAAAAAATTAAATTGGAAATTCAATTTCCCAGACCGTACACTATATCATTATCCTAACTAACATTAGTTTCACTGTGGTCATTTCAAATTTTTTTTTTTTTTTAATGAAACAGAAGAGAAATGTTTTCTCTGTAAGGATGTGTCATTGCTGCCTATCAGTGCAGTATCAGAGGTTATAAATACTCTAAAGAGTGCCAAGCTATTCAGTTGGCTTAAAAACTATGTTGATCAGATGCTAGATGTGGTATAGCAATACAGGAATGATGCTCAGCACACTATTTGTTCATTCCCAGCTAGGTGCATTTCCAGTGTACAACTCTGCTCTGCCATGCAACACCATTTCCAGTGCTAAAGGTATTTTAGTTATGCTAGATACCTCTGTACAACATAAGGAATGTGGTACTTCAGATCTCTGCTAGATTTCTTAAAATCACCATCTCTCTGGCCTTTCCCAGTTCAGAGGAAATGTATGGTAGGGGGGTGTGTGTATGAAAAGTCATAAGGATGGGTTAGATCAATGGATGGTTATTCTAGATGTGTCACTTTCTTCCATTTAGAAAAGATACATTAGTGGCTATGGGCATGAATGTTTGTATATATATATACATAAATATGTTTAGTGTATGAGTATTTATATGCATGGCTATAAATATCATGTGGCAACATGAATGGCAACAGTCATTATCCTGCCATCTTTTATCCAAGGTTTTGTATAAAAACCCTGTATTGAGGTCATCAGGAGGTGTTTTTATTTTCACTTCTGCCCCAGGTGGCTGTCTAAAGTTTAGTTGCAATCTAGCACAAATTGCATTCCATCAAATCTAATTCATAACAAAAGTATTGCAGGATGCTCCATTTGAGCAATAAATATTGAGGAAGAAAACAATTTCAGAACATTTATTTAATCTGCCATCCTTGTGGATTAAAAAAAATTACAAATGAGAAGGAAATGATTCAAAGATATGTGGCTTCACTCTTTTATAAATAAATCATGGCACTATCAATATTTTAAGGTGACAAGTGCTATCTAAGCAAGATAAAATGGCCACAAAGTTGAGGTTACTGTATGAGTTTATTCACTTACATAGATATAATTTTAGCTATTGTGAATGCTAAGGAACTTAGGACAGAGGAATTACTGCCTAACAGCACCGAGAGCAAGTAAAACTACTTAAGTGTACATGAAATCTTTTGTCAAATGCTTTAGAGCATCAACAGTTGTGCAAATTGGAGTGGTATGGAATATGTCACATCAGAGATGCGTCTCTATATTTTCAGTAGCTGATACCAACTTTGAGAACTGATCACATGAAGTCTGTTGAAAAACTGTTCTGAAATAAAATGTGGGCCCAGTTCCTCCAAAGTAATTTTTTTTTCATCTCAACAGAGCAGTGACATGTCTCTATAAGTCTTTTAAGAAGTGATTTATAATTCTTTCAGAGATAATTAACACATTCTGCATTTAAAAATATACCACACAGATATAAAATGGAAGCATTGTTTCCTCAAGATGTGCTGAGCTGTTTTCTTTAAACAGTGAAACCTGGGAATGTTTAGCACTTATTATCCAGAATATAGAGTAAGAGAAAATGCCAGAAACGTCTGTGTGGCTACTGCTTCAGCCAAGGCACTCTTGTCTCAAAGCACAGGCTTGTTTGACTTGTGTGGGGCTCTTCCTTGCTGTTTAAAAGGAAAACAACAATAATAGTGTCACCTTGGATTTCTTTTACCACAGACTTAAAATTGCTTTGTAAGAGTGCTCAGTATCATTATTCTTGTCATCCAGAGTGGAAATAGAGGCACAGAGTAGTAAAAAACACTTGGGCATGATTAATCAGCAGAGCTGATAATGAAAAGCAACGTACATGATCTGCAGACTTGGACTTGGCCACACTGCCTTTCAGCATATTGGTTAAACCTCTCCAATAATGTTGATTAAAGGTCTAGCATCCTAAGTGTACATTTGTTTCCCATTTGGGCAGCATTCCTTCTACCTGTACGTTGGTGGATGTGCAAAATGAGGGACAAGGCAGTTGTTTAATCTTTTGGGTAGAAACGGCCTACTTTTTTGAATTCTTGCAGAGGATAAATTAGTGCTGCTAGTTGAAAAGGATGGATATATGGCTATCATAACTAATAATAAGAAATATTTATAACTATAATGAATTATATGATGCATAATTAATTGTGTACTGTATAATTACATAATACAAATATATTATATATTGTAGCTATCTGTTATATATAATGTATATTATACAATTATACTTAATTATAGTAGTTCTGGTACTAGCTCCCTCTCAGCCTATGTACTTTGGCTACTCTAGTTTATAATTCAACAGTTTTACCATTTCTGTATACTCAATATCATTTTGATACATTTTAAAGGCAATCAAAAGCTGTGATTTTGCATTTCAGAGTCACCTCTAAAGGACCAAATGTTACACTTTTCTTATATTCTGCGGAACTTTTCTGAAGGAAAGAAGAGTCCGTAGACTTTAAGGGCCCCCAACAGCCAATGCTTCAGCTCTCTTTGCTGTCGCTGTAATGCCAGCCATTCCCTCCTAATACAAATGGCTCAGCAGACTACAATATAGCTGTTTGAGTGGTCCAAGGACCTTTACAGCCTTCCCAAATTCAGGAAATTCTCAGGAGAGAGAAGGTGGCATTTAGGTTTCCAGGCATAAATATTTGTAAACTAATTCAACAAATTTTGACTGAGAAGAAAATGTGCAGTATCCAAGCTCCAAGAAGCTGTGAGATATTTAGCTGCACACAGGTTTGCTTGTTTTTCCGTAAATGTCCTCAGTGCCCAAGGTCTTCTGCTTCCAAATCTGTAAAGAATTTAAAAAAAAAAATAGGTGAAGGTGACTGCCTTTAAACAATTGCCAGATAGTGTTATTTGTCTACAAATAACATCTCAGGATTTGTCAGACTTGTGCTTAGTATGGAGGGGACAAAATACTGAGGTAAAACTAGCCAACTTGGGAAAGAAGTCATAGCAGTCTGAGCACTGATACTTGAAGGCTGTCTTGGCACCAAGAGAAAACACGATCAACGCTGAAGTCAAATACCGTCTTTATAAGTAGAATTTCAGCTCCCTTGGATCAAGACAGATGACTTTTGGCAGCGTTCTCCAATTTTAGCTGATAAGAGCATTTCTGATTGGCAGGACTTCCTTGACTGGAGGAGTTAATAGAGCTGCTGCTTGGCTAGTGATAAATTAACTCGTTATTGACAAATTTATTTGTGTCATGTCTCATAGAGTGAAGGAAATCAGCATATATGGAGACTAGTTATCCCCTCCGTTCAATTATATTGCTTTACAGCGTATTGTGTTACCTCCAACACTCTTTTGAAATATTCTTCTCTGATAAACACACTCTATTTCTGGTTAAAGATGGAAATACAAAAACAGGGAGGGATGAACTGCAAACACCAGGGTTTCTCCCTACAGCTTCAGGAGAATGCCCACTCCTTATTCTTTAAGGGGGCCTGATTTTTTATACAAGAATTTTTTTTTTCATTAAGTCAGTTTAATCCTGAGAAGTGCTGAACTCCCTTCAAATCTTACTCATTTCCAACATTTTATTTACACTCATATAATGGGAATTATGGATGTTCAGCACATTTTAGAATGAAGTCCTTCATCCCTGTGATGAAGGGATGCTTTGCTTGCTTCCATCTTCTGTGCTGCATGCTGTTTCTACTGCAAAGCTGCTGTTGCAAGTGAATTTGTTGTCAGTTTTCCTCACAGCAATCTGGGTCTAGTGTTTACAGGTTTCTTTCTGTTTCTCTATTCCCTGATTTCTATGGTACTGGGTCATAACATGGAAATGAAGTATCAGTCTTCCTGGCAACAATAACCATATGAAATCTTTAATAATTTCAGGTGAGGTTTGTAGAAGAGATGGTATCTATCCTTTCTAAACTGCTAAATGAAAGCTGGGGATGGAGTTACTGTGGTAGGTACCAGTACAACTTGAGGACATACAGGCTGATGTAATAGACACTGTGACTTGGTAGTATAAACCACTTCCAGCTAGCTAGATTTCTGGTCCTTTCATCAGCCTGCCACTGCTTTGGTTTCAGTTAACAGAGCAGCAACTGCCACATACCCTCTTTTTCCAAGGAAGTATGGGAATGAGAGGATATTCTGGTCGGTTTTTATAGACAATAGAAATGTTTGTTCTGACACCCTATTAGGACTGGAACTTCAGTTTTGTTCATTTTTGGATGCTTGTTTGTTCCTTTCTTCTCTTCATATCTCTTAGAAATCAAATGTTTCTGCAATTCCACCATAAGGAAGATCCTAAGCAAATAAAAGAAGTCAATATTTTCCTGAATACAGTATTATAAGAATCTATTTCATGCAGTTGGATAGCACCTGTCATACCAAAAATAAATGGGGGGGAGGAGAGGACTTTATTCCCCTGGTAATCAAACATTCAGAGGCTTCGTGGGGGGCTCTGCAAGCAATCTGCAGCCAAGGAATTGCATTATGTTTCATTACCCCAAGGACAGTGAATAGGGTCCATAGCACAGTGAGGATCATTCTGGTTTTGCACTCATTAAAGTAAAGCTTTGAGAAGACTGAATCAGGAGTGCAGAAAGTTCTTTACATTTTTCACAGCATGGAGAAGTGCAGGTTATCAAAAGGCAGTACTGACAATGATTTTGTATGAGGCTGCATGACAGCAGGGCTGGAGATGCTCTGTCAGGCACTCCAACCCCACACTGGATGTACTCCTTTCATCTGGAGACAGGGGAGCATTGGAACCGAACCTGCCAAATCAGCTGCCACTTTGAAAACAAACGTTTTTCCACTGTGCTTTCTTAAAGGGGAATAATATTCTAAAAGATTAACTTGCTCCATTGTGTGAACTACACACTGCTACAGCAAATGTATATTGCATGCTTTCTAAGCTCTCTCTGGGTTATTAGATGTCCTATCTAGATTTTGACTATCTTACATTTTCTGCCTCCGCATCTATCAGATCATTACCTAACTCTCGTTTTTGTAACATTGCTGAAGTTGGTTTTGCCCTCTTGGACAGCTTTATGTTTCTTCGTATTATGTAAGTAGGCACATCGTTCTTATGATTCAGTCTATATAGGGCAAATTACAATAAGACTCAGATCTGAATTATCTAGGTCCATCTGAAATAAACTCTGAATGTGCCCCTGGCTCTTCAGTTGTCCCTCTGTTACCAATGACAGTGAAATCTTGTCTCCGTTAATCTCATATCAGCATGCCCTGCAGTTAGACTTAAGGTAGAGGCCATCAGAACCAGATTCCTAGTTAAGACTTCAGTGCCTGAAATAGTAATTGGGTATCCGTAATTGTTTGTTTCCTCTTACATAAGAAGAATGCAAAATAAATGTCATTTAGAAAAGGAATTTGTTATGAAAACTGACTAATGCTATTCCAGAATTGGATCATTCCTCTGAGTTGCTGAGTTGAATTTGTAAATCACCCACAATTTCAGTGATGGCAAACATTTTAATTCTGACACCCTTCTCCTCAAATATATTGTCTGGAGTACCTTTGGTTTAGTTTTCTGTAACGGGGTCAAAAAGAGACTCTCTGTCTCGAAAATAAACACATGAACAAAGGGGAAAGCCAGAGGAACAGAAGGCTAAAATGTCATGAAGGAAATTGAAGCAGGGAGATGAGATGGGGTCAAAAATTTAACAAGACAGGTGAGTGATGAGTTGATTTATTCTGCTAGAAAATAATCATGTTGTACTCCTTTGTTTTGGAAAGATTATACTGCTTTTCTGTTCTTGATGCCTTGCCTGAGTAGGCAGTACAGACAAACTCTTACAGATTGTTTCGGCAGTGACATGCCACTCCACTCTACAAGTGCAGAAAGTCTTCTGCAGTGTATTGAATACTTTCAGCACTGTTTAGGCCAGAGGATTTGCAGGGTGGCCACGACACACTTTAGCAACTTGTGAACCTCTTCCAGACAGAAGAAAGCCAAGGTAGATATTGTTGGTTTTTATGGATTTTTTTTTTTTATAAAAATATAGTGTAAAAATATTGGGCCTTAGCTAGATAAAGGTATTCTTAATACCTAGTGTGGACTGTAAATGTTTTACATGGTTATGCCAAGCCTTTTTCAAGTATATATTTCAAATTAAAATATATCATTTTTTCATTGAAAAGCATAATTTTTGCTAATTATACTGGAGGGTGGGTGATTTCAGTACCATTCTCTGATTAATTTTTGCTATTACTCTCAACAAACTGCTTTTTGGGTCTTTTTAACATTTTTCTTTCTTTAGTCAAGATGGTTTCTTCTTTCTTTAACAATGATAATAGCTGAAGAGGAAGGGCTGTTCATAAAAATCGCTTTGGGTCTATAAGCATCATTTAGAATGGTGGGGTCTCTGTGGGAATTGTAAGACATTTGAGTGAAAGTTACAACTTACCTCTTCAAAACTTTTGTGATATTTTGACAGTTGAATTTAAATTAGATGCAGAATGTATATGCAGTTATATGCTCCATGTTTTCCTTCCCACTTCGCCACAATGAAAAGAATAAAAGAAAGAAATTGTAAAAACAAACCTTCTACTTTTAACTCTTTCATTAGGAGTGAAGGAAATTAATTAGTGGCTTTTTCCTCACTAGTTCATGCATTTTCTTGGTCTCAAGCCAATCTAATTACTGAAGTGCTGTGCAAGTAGCTTTTAATTCATGGTGAAATAGTACATTCCTGATTCTTTCTGTTTTGAGTTGTGTGTTTGGAGGTTCAGGTACAAAAAAAAAACAATTAGGAGGAGGGAAAAAAATTAACGTCAAACTCACACTTGCATATTCCTCGTGCCACTCCTTTCTCATGGTATTTAGTTAGTTGCTCAGTTAGATAGCCATGGATAGGTTGATCAAATGTGTATCTACTGTTCTGGTTTCTCGAGTCACCAATTACATCTGTCTAAAAAGCAGACTAGCTGAAGGCAATTAACTCTTTTTTGGAGCTGAGTTAAAGCTAATTTGTTTGGGTTTTTTCCTAACCGCTTTTGGAAGTGTAAGAGTGACAGCAAGAAAGGCTTTTTTTCCTATCCATGAAAGTAACAAAGGAAATGCATCCATCAGCAATTCCACTGGTGCAGGTTGCCACCTCTGACTGAAGTGGGCACCTTTTACTTTTCATCTTTATTTTTGGTTATCACAGGCAGATTCAGGAAAGTCTTTCATGAAACAAAAACACATTATCTGTTTTCAAGATCCGTGAGCAGTTCAAGTCTGGAACATAGTTTTGGAACCTTCTCTAGATAATCTCTATACATCATGAGAGATGTGTATTCTCCCTGGAAAAAAAAATTGAACCATGGTCAGGTCTTCTCTGAAAGACTTCAGTCTTATTTCTGCTCACCTCTCAAAACAAATGTTCTTTCCTAGCTCCTTCAGATTCCCTATCTGAACAGACAGGGAACCTCATCTACAGAGTATTTGCTTTCTAAGATAGGAGGTAATCATCTCTATTTCTTTCTCTTTTTCTTTGGCATTTAGTGAACAGCCAAACCAAGACTAGACCTTCCCACAATCTCTGGTCTTCTTAAAATGCAGCTTGTGGCACAAAAACAAGATCCTAGTCATCTACTTCAGGGGAAACATGAGGAGGAAGCATTGTTAATCTTCTCTCCACCACATCAGCAGAGATGTTGAGTTCTTGAAAGACCACACGGTTGGACTCGATGATCTTAGAGGTCCTTTCCAACCTCAATGATTCTATGATTCTATGATTCTATGATTCAGGGGAAACATGAGGAGGAAGCATTGTTAATCTTCTCTCCACCACATCAGCAGAGATGTTGAGTTCTTGAAAGACCACTGGGTGAACACAGCCAAAGCAGCTTCATGACTAAGCTCAGTAAATTAGCCAGAGTAATGTATGACTACCTCTTTTGCTCATGGCAGCTTAAACTAAAACTCCTGCTCTTGGCAGTACCTGAAAACAAATGTATAGGTTTCACTAAGTTCATGGAGGCTGTGCACACAGAGTTACACAAAGACTTTGGTAGTTTTCTGAATCTGGGGCATATGTCTTTCTCTCTCACACTGTAGGTAAACTATGTTTTGTAATGAAGCTATTTTGAAGACTGAAAGGAAGAGGAGATATCTTCCCCTTTACTTTTTCATTTATTTGCTTTTTCTTCTTGACTGTGTTTGACCATGGGACATACTGCTGTGCCTGTCCCAAGGAGGAATTACTGTCTCCAGGAGGCAGAGCACTGAGTGACTCAGTAGGCAATACTTTCTGTTCTGCTTAAAGATTATCTTTACAGTGTGTACAGTGTGTCATTCTTTCCAAGCCAGAAAAACAATCATTTACATTTTTAATCAGACCCCCCAGGAGCCTTAACCATGGAATTATCACAGCAATAACCTGGGCAGTATATCAATAATGAGTCTGGCATCTCTTTAATAATAAAACCATGTCTGTCTTTAGCTCTGACCTTCACTTCACACAAAAAAGTTACACCTTTGTAGCACCAATTATACCTGTCTATCTATGTGTATCTATGCAAACTTGATTCTAATGACTCAGACCTCATTAAATAAGGATTAATTTATATTAAATACATAATTAATTGGTAGGAATAAGGACTGTTTCACCTTTAATCATGACCAATCCATCTTCAGCCTATATCAACATGATGGCAAGAGAGTTTTAACTTGAGTTCTGCACTTTTATTCTTCCTTTCTCTTTTATGACTTTTTAAATGTACATCACTGGCAATAGAGAACAGACTTTTTTTCAAAATGGCCTCTTTCAAGAAGTTCACTTGCCTACACAGCAGACTAACATAGCTACAGTAAGGATGGCTGCAAAAGTGAAAGAATCTTACTGCCTTTAACAATTTACCCTGCTTCTTACACAGGGCTAGTTTCAGTATTTCTTTTCTGCATTGCAGTCTGCAATGTAGGTTTTCCAACAAGCCTCTAAGAATTCAATTAGAAAATCTAGTGGACTGAGTGCTGTGACTTAAGCCCAGTTGGCAACCAAGCACCACAAAGCCGTTCGCTCACCCTTCCCCCTCCCAGTGGGATGGGGGAGAGAATTGGAAGGGCAAAAGTAAGAAAACTTATGGTTGAGATAAGAACAGTTTAATGACTGAAATTAATAATAATAATTGTAATGAAAAGGAAAACAACAGCAGAGAGAGAGGAACAAAACCCAGGAAAAACAAGTGATGCAACTGCCTACCACCTGCCAACCGATGCCCAGCCAGTCCCCAAGCAGCAATCACTGTTCCCTGGTCAACTGCCCCCAGCTTATATACTGAACATAACATCATATGGTATGGAATATCCCTTTGGCCAGTTTGGATCAGGTGTCCTGGCTGTGATCTGTCCCAGCTCTTGTGCACCTACTCATTTGCAGAGTATGGGAAACTGAAAAGTCCTTGACTTAGTATAAATACTGCTTAGCAACAACTACAACATCAGTGTGTTATCATATTGTTCTCATGCTAAATCCAAAACACAGCACTGTACCAGCTGCTAGGATGAAAATTAACTCTATCCCAGCCGAAACCAGGACACTGAGGTAGGTACATATTTATCATGCTGGACATTGGGACTTCAGTTCCTAAACCAGGTTAGCCTTGGGGGACACTTACGTTCACTTCTGAAACACCTGTGAAGGTTTAAGAAGGTATGTCTTGAAAATGTTTTGTTGTCCCTTCAGTTTTGAAACAGCACCAAGTCAGTGAGCAATAGAGAGTTTTTTCCTTTGTTCTTTAATATCTGTAAAAATCCTTACTCAGCTATGTCCTGAGGAATGGTAGTAGCATTAAAAACGCTTCCTTTTGTCTCATAAGCACACCGTAGTTACTAAGAAGTTCCAGTTTTGTATTAACGTCTGGTTAGTGTTAGACCTCACTAGCCTTTTCAGGCTGAAGTGTCTAGTTGCTTTAAAAAATGTTTGTATCTCCTTTGATGTTCTTTTGGGAGACTTCTACTCTGACACTGGATTGAAGACAGCTTATTTTGGAAAAGCACAATCAAGAGAAATAGTCCTACATGTTTGACTTTTAAGCTGCAGGATTTAATTTCTGATTTCTATTTGCACTCAAATATATGCATATATTTTAATTAAAATAAGAGGGCTTTTTCTTTTATCTTACCTTTCATTCTCTGTTTTAAAGCAAGAGAAATGCTCTTCTCTTAACATGGCCTATTTTTTTGTCTTCTTCCTAGCTAGGGATTATTTTATTATCTCTGATCCTGATACGATGACAAAATACATATATATCCTAATTTTTAGATTCCTCCTGGCTGTAGAGTTCTAGTCAACATTTTTTACACAAATAATGGCAGGAAATGGGTTTTAGGAACCCAAATAAAATTTTTGCTAGAATTCAAATACTGTTTAATGCAGAGTCATGCTAGGGACTGATTTGGTCTGGGCTGGATAAAAGAGTTTTTTCCAAATGCAGATGAAACTTTAGGTAGTTTAAATGGGAATGAATGAGTTTGAGTTCATTTTAAGGGTAAGGTACTTGTTAACAAATGAGGTAAATGTGTGGGAGGAAAGAGGAGGTGTCAAACAATCTCCCGTGGTCAGAATAGAATAATAGAATAGAATAGAATAGAATAGAATAGAATAGAATAGAATAGAATAGAATAGAATAGAATAGAATAGAATAGAATAGAATAGAATAGAATAGAATAGAATAGAATAGAATAGAATAGAATAGAATAGAATAGAATAGAATAG
>NW_008796051.1:3359423-3393527 GCF_000699145.1 Aptenodytes forsteri | reverse complement strand
GGTAAAGAAATGCTTCCTAATGTCAAGCCTGAATCTCCCCTGACGCAGCTTTGAACCATTGCCATGTGTCCTATCACAGGATCCCAGGGAGAAGAGACCAGCACCTCCCTCTCCACTTGCCCTCCTGAAGAAGCTGTAGAGAGCAATGAGGGCGCCCCTCAGCCTCCTTTTCTCCAAACTAGACAAACCCAGAGTCCTCAGCTGCTCCTCATAGGACCTTTCACCAGCTTTGTTGCCCTCCTCTGTACACATTCAAGTACCTTCACATCCTTCTTAGATTGTGGGGCCCAGAACTGCACACAGCACTCAAGGTGAGGCCGCATCAATGCTGAATACAGCGGGATAATCACCTCTTTTGACCGGCTGGTTATACCGTGTTTGATGCAGCCAACCGCAGGATGTGGTTTGCCCTCTTGGCTGCCAGGGCACACTGCTGACTCATATTGAGCCTGCTGTCAACCAGCATCCCCAAGATCCCTTTCTGCAGGGCTGGTGTCCAGCAACTCCTCTCCCAATTTATACTTGTGTCCAGAACAATCAGGCATTAGCCATCCCACCTTCCCTCATTCCAGTCCACTCAGCAAATTACCCATTCCACCCTTTTATTCAGTTGCCTCACCTTTGAAATCTCTGCACAAATTCTCTTTTTTTTTAATTTTCTTTCACTGCAAGGCACACTTCCACAGCTCTGAGGTACTGTGCTTCTCCATCTTTATGTGAAGTTTCTACCCTCATACTTTTCTTCTGCCATCTACCACAGCCTCCTTAGCCATTCTGTCAAAAAGTCATTCTTCTGCTCTCTAAAAAACTTCTGAAAAGTATCTTTTTTTAACAGCAACAACCTACTGTGGTTGTTAATTTACACTGCAATCCTTTAATCTACTTCTCACTAGGTAATAATAATATTCTACCATCTTTGAAAAATCTCTGACCTCTCAAAACTGATTTTGTTTGCTTCAACAACCCTGTTCCATTGCTGTGTATCTTCTATCCCTTAACAAGACAGATGTAAACTGTAAGGTGCCACTTACCCAGTAAATGTTTATAAACAGTACCAAAGAATAATTAAAATCTGGAGTCCAAGTAAAGGAAATTAAATTTAGTCCATCCCAAGCTTATTTGCTTTAGCTGCCCCCTTTCCTTTCACCCTTTGCCTATCTCCCATTCCATTCTCTTCATTCTGACATTTTTGCCCCACTTTGTTTCTCTCTGGTCCTTTTCTCCTTTTCTCCTTTTCTTTTTCTCCAGCATTTTCCTTCTTTTTGATTTCTTCATTTCTTATTCTGCCACATCTACCTGCCCCAGTTTTTCATTTGCCTATTTCTCTTCTCTCCTATGTATTCTTTCCTATATACTTCCCTTTTCTTTCCAATCTGTCATATCTGAGCATCAGTCAATTTTCCTTTTGCTCTCTTAGAACTTCTCTTCCACCCCACCCAGTTTAAAAACCTATAGTATTTCCCTTTTCCTTTCTCCTTTTCTGATTGCAGTCTTCCTTCTGAGTATTTTTACCTTTATTTCCCCTTTCCTGCAAGCTACCCCATTTCTCTTCCCTCCTGGTTTTTGCAAACCCCCTCTATGTTATACAACATTCTGCACTTTGTCCCACCTCTTTTCCCCATGTCTGCTATTCCTGCATAACATAAATGTGGGAGCAGTGGAAAAAGTTGATGCTGGGGTTCCCAGGACAAGAGGAGGCATGTGGGCACCTCTGCAGACCTCAGTAGGGGATGGCATATGGACTGCAGGTGTCTTGCACCAACCCAAGTTGCAATTTTCCCTTACACCTTTGTATGTAACCGTCTCCAACAGAGTTGGCCAGATAATAATAATTCAGCACTGGAAGGTGAGTTGAAGGCATGGCTGCGTCCCAAACCGGGGCTTGAGCATTGCTCATGGGCTCTGAAGAGCAGGAGGGAAGGAAGACAGAGTGTGATTGATTCTAGCCACTGTTTGCCAGGACCAAGACCTTCCAGAGAGCCCTTCAGGGGTGGGAAGACCCACAAGCTTTCTGGATGTGCTATTCTTTCCATCTCCACACCCACA
The DNA here is from genome assembly GCF_000699145.1 of Aptenodytes forsteri. Taxonomy (NCBI): domain Eukaryota; kingdom Metazoa; phylum Chordata; class Aves; order Sphenisciformes; family Spheniscidae; genus Aptenodytes; species Aptenodytes forsteri. The sequence continues at coordinate 3,391,481 of NW_008796051.1, read as the reverse complement.
GAGTGAACTGGAGGTTGGGCTGACAGGGTAATTAACAGGGGAAGATGCTGGTATGCATTCATGCCAGCCTACAGTGACTTGCTCACTAGAGTTTGAATTGCCTGTGAACAGCTCTCGGTGGCTCTCATTTAAACCACAAAAATGTCAAAATATTTTATTCAGTGGAAAATGTAAGTGAGTTATCGGGGCTGACTGTTTCTCAGTTCATGCCTTTTAGCAAACAACTTATGAAATGAGTTGTCCCTCCTCCTTGCAGCTAGCAGTAAGCAATTCATATGTTTTAGGGTTGTGAAGGGGTTTTTAAATTTATTTTTTAAAGCTCTATTTTAAAATAAAGTGGTTCTCACACAGAGGGACTGATCCTTTTCCTAGTACAGTGAATGGTAAAACTACTGTGGACTATGAAAGTGCAGCATAGCAGTCTTTATCTTCAGCTGTGTAACACATCTAGAATCCATCTGTTCTACTACTAGGAACTGGAAGATTTGAAAACATTAAAGCAGCAAGGAAATATTGAAAGCAGGAATGAAGAGAAAGTATTGTGATTAGAACAAAATTATCTATTTCCATATGCCTTCCCTACAGAGAAAAATATTTCGACACCCATTACCTAAAAGAGCCCAGTTTAGCCTTTCCCTGGAAATAGTCTTCTACTACTTATACAGTAGCTAGATAAAATAATGTTTATAATTTATCAGCAGTTCTTCAGTCCCTTAATGTCATTGCACTGATAAAAGACTTTCCAATACCTTAAACAGAAATAGTGACTTCTGATTAATTCTCAGCTGCAAAAGATGAAAAATGGTGAAAAAAATGTTGCCTTCTTTCTTGTTCTTATGCTTATTCTTACTTTTATTTTTTTCTTACGCTTATTCTTAGGTTTTTTTCTCATTCTTATTCTTACTTTTATTCTTATTCTTACTGAATTCTGTTTCTCCCTGTCTCTGAGGCTTTGAACATCTACTGCAGTCTTTGGAGACTGCTAGGAGCCATAAATGCTGAACTTTTTTTCAGAATCATGTCATCAAGGCATTTTGTATATTAAGGTTAGAGGTTGAACAATGCAGAAAATGCTGTCAGTGCTTTCAGTTACTTGTGTTTATTTTGCAGTATTTTGCAAAATAAAATTTAAAAGGAGCTTTAAGTATCTGCTGCAGGTATGTGATGGCTGAAAGCAAAGGATTTGTTCACAAAATCCTATGTATTTTTATATTTCACATTGGAATCATCCAAATGTTTCCTTTTTAATTAGGCTTTTTGAAAGATTAGTTGATTCACCTAAGAACAGTAGCCATCATTAATTTAAAGACAGCAGCAAACAAATTTGCAATGTGAATAGAAAACCTCACCAAAAATAGCCCAAATTTAGGGTCTGCCTGCTGATATCTAAGGCTGGCTTATTTTTTATTATAAGTGACTTTAAGTCATCACCATTATCTACTTGATTTTGTTTGCCCTTCTATTCAAACTAGAATCGTCCTATGAACACCTGCAGAACCTCATTATCTTACTTCAAATTCCTCCATAATTCTTATGACAGCTTTCTAGAGGAGGCAATGCTCACATGCTTGTAACAATCTTATTCTCTGACCAGTTCTTCAGGGTTGCCTTTCTGAGCACCCTTACCTGCCGAAGACATTTGCTGTCTTCTGCCGTTTTTTCAAGTTGTATACTCCTTGGAACAAGTAGCTGCGAGAGCCTCGTTTCCTGAAGGAAGGAGGCTATAGCGGCCATGCTCTCTGGCTATGGATTGACCTCCTACCAACAAAGTTTGAACAAGCTTCTCAGTTTCAGCCAAAGTTGACAGAGGGTTGTGCCTCAAAAACTAGTAATTTCCTATTAATTTTGTACAAACAAGCCTACAAGAAGAGAAGGATCCTAATAAAGCCTTCAGTAAAAAATAATCTGCAGACTAAGTACACTTTTTTCCTAGTCATTGAAGAATGCACACAGGAACTCAAACATGAAAGAAAACACTGTTTGTTAGACACAAAACTTCATTAATTCTGAAGGTCAAGGTATTGCTTGTTCTCTGTTTCAATAGTTCATAACACAGTATGATCCTGGTTCATCTCTGTAGTATGTAGGTAGTATTATGCTACCAAAAAATAGTAACATGTAGGAGAATATTTCAGTATCTGCTGTGAGACATTTAAGGAAAGTATAACTCACTGAAGATGAAGACAGTATGGAGTAAAAAAACTCCTTTGATTTTATGGATATTTCCCAAAACAATATACAGGTAAACCACGATAGCATGCTAAAGTGTAGAGAGGCACATTGATTCAATCTAATATTCTGAAGCAGACAAAGTTTAATCAGATAATAGAGGACATTTTCTTTATATGTTGGTATGGAAACTTCTAAGATCTTTACACTGTGAAACAGCTGTGCCTGTTCATGGCCCTGTCCTATAAGCTTCTGCGCCAGGTATCTTCACTTTCACATCTTTAGCATCTATAAGTCCCTTAGGCACAGGAATCCATCTAATTGAAGGACCTTGTGGATTATCCCATCAAGTCTGGATACCGTTAAAATTTCATGGTACTCTCGTTTCACTCATATTTTGCCAAAATGGAAATTCTAATTTTTCATCACACTTTAGTCAAAATAAAATTCTGTTCTTTACTGCAGCAGGACTGAGCTATAAGTTAGGGTAAGTCTACCAGAAATAACTTGCAGTGTAAAAAGAAAGCAGAGTTCAAATGTGTTCAAAATCCCATTAACCTATGCAATTCAGGTTGACCAAGAACAAATCTCACTTCTCTTCTTTCTTTCCTTAGGATGCCTGTCAATTATGTTAAACTGAATTGACTGCTGTTCTGTGACTTGAATAAAGATAGATAGTACAACCTTTCCAAACCATATTACTCATCTGAAAGAGAGAAAAAACACCCTTATTTTTCCAGAAACAATGATTACCCTACCAGTTGTAACTCACTGAATCTAAAAGAGCTTTTATTATTATAATTATCTTTTAATTGAATTTTTTAGACATCTATGATTATAACAATGCAGCTTTTATTTTCTTTTAAATCATAAATTTCATAAAGACAAACACAATGGCTGGCATAAAACAACAATAACCAAAAACATGTGGGTTTTTTGCCAGAATAAAAACAAAGAGAAAACATTTTTGTTAATCAGAAAACAGCAAAGCGTAGTACATCATCTTGAAATCTTGCATTGTGCTTTGAAAACTGCAGCCCATTTGGGAAAACTTATTTCATAATGGAAATATCACTGTATCTTGGATTCCTTTTTTTTTTTTCTCTCTCTCTTCCAAGCCAATGTCAAAAGTCTTGTAGGTTATGTTTCAAGTTCTGGGGTATAATTAGTTAATGGTGTCCCTTTCCAGATAAAATAAATCATTGTGATCTAGTTTTGGGTAACTATGCTTCCCAGCAGAACAAGTTACTTACCAAAATCTTTCACATGGAAACTCATGAGACACATGCAGCAGAGAAGCAGGCAGTGGGGCCTCTAGCAGTGGCTGCAAGGGAAGAGACAACAGTGACCCCAAGGCAGTTGCAACACTTACAGGCAGTACACAATCTGGTGCATCTGCATCTCATGCACCTGTATTTCATGGACATCTGGCTGACCAGTTTGTCCACAACACAAGAGTTTGATCTACTTAGAAGCTCCAGCTCTAACAAGGTCACACTGCCAGTCTCAGTACAGGAGCTGTACTTAATTCTGCACCATCTGGAACATCCAGTTTTATTTCAGTGCATATTATAAGTGAAACACAACACTGCCCATCGCTGTTTATCTTTTGTTTTTAAAACTTTATTTCCTTTTTCAATGACCTGTTAACATCAGAGCTCATATTTGTAACTTTTTTATCTTTGTGAGGAAACAAAGTGATAGTGGAAATTAACAAGTAAAAACATGTGAAAATATAAAATTGAGGGCAATAGAAAGTATACATAGACTAGACTAGACTAGACTAGGCTAGGCTAGACTAGGCTAGGCTAGGCTAGGCTAAACTAGACTAGGCTAAGCTAGACTAGCCTAGTTCAGTTGGAAGGGACCTACAATGATCATCTAGTCCAACTGCCTGACCACTTCAGGGCTGACCAAAAGTTAAAGCATGTTATTAAGGGCATTGTCCAAATGCCTCTTAAACACTGACAGGCTTGGGGCATCGACCACCTCTCTAGGAAGCCTGTTCCAGTGTTCGACCACCCTCTCAGTAAAGAAATACTTCCTAATATCAAGTCTGAACCTCCCTGACGCAGCTTTGAACCATTGCCATGTGTCCTATCACGGGATCCCAGGGAGAAGAGACCAGCACCTCCCTCTCCACTTGCCCTCCTGAAGAAGCTGTAGAGAGCAATGAGGTCGCCCCTCAGCCTCCTTTTCTCCAAACTAAACAAACCCAGAGTCCTCAGCCATTCCTCATAGGACATGTCTTCCAGCCCACTCACCAGCTTTGTTGTCCTCTTCATGGCATAACAAACATGATCTTATATTTTTGTTGAAACTCATATTTCTTCCTTTCCTCATCATGTGGTTCTATCTGCACTTCATCAAAAAATGTGAAAATCACTTCAGTAAAAAATATTACTTTCTTATTTTTAATGACTCTTCAAAGCCTAGAGATATCCTTATGAAAAAAGATTTTTCTGCTGGATTTTAGTCTGTCCACAGGAGCAGATTTGTTTCATTGCTATGAAATCCTGCATCTTTTGACACAATAATACAAGGAGATAAGAAAAAGTATTTTGTGGTGGGTCCTGATCCCAATTCTTCAAGGTGTTGAGTAAATTATAGAAGCAGTGAACTGTTGAATTTTGTATATAGATGCTTTTTTACCTCCACAGTCTATGTTTTTTTGTGAAAATTTGTATTTGCATCTCTGCCTATGTATTAAATCTTACAAGTTTGCCTTCTTTTTGTGCTTAGTATTGAAATATTGATGGTTTTCTTTCTCAAAGTAACTTTTGGAGGTATAGTCCATAGGGCCATCACAACAACTGCACCGTGTTATCTATCTTATCATTCCTAAGGCATTTGAAGAGTCACAGACATATTTTTAGGCGACAGGTTTCAGAATGAAAAACGTTCCTGAGCTTGTGTGCTAGAAATGTTCTTGTGGACCTGGAGAATGTCCTTCAGAAATTCTCTGCTGCTTGTGGTGTAAACCTGGCCTTACATCTTGTGTACAGTGGTTCATAATGGAATTACACATGGAGCTAAGCCGTCAGCCCCTGAAAACAAGAGGGAATGGTGGGAACAGACAATAAGCTCTAAATGTAACAGATCTTGGCTGTGTATTGCTCTTTTCTGCAGGATTTCATCCTCAAATAAGATGTGAGAGAGGACTTGTGCAGTTTTCACCCTGAGCACATTCTTTCTGCCACACCAGTGTGAAACAAGCCAGCAGGGCAAGGATTATCATGTCCTCAAAAAACCCAACCATTTCTGATGGCTAAACTGGAAGAACTCAAACCTGATTTTACTCCTCTGGTTTACTTTCAAATGTTAACACTTCACCTCTGTAGCATTAATTCCATTTCTCATGTATATATTTCAAACACAGGATAAGGTTGACACATGCACTATTGCTTTTGACATAGTGCAGCTGGCTTGCAAGTGCAAACTTGAAAAAGTTTCCCTGGCCTCATGAAGTACAGTAAGAGCATGAGGAATCCTGAGTATAACATTTAATTCCGGCTGATTTTATTAAAATTTTGATCAAGCCTTATGTACAGAGAAATTGGCTGATTTGATCTGAAAAGATGTCTAAAGTACAAAACAGCCTATTGATGTAAAGCAGATGACTCTTCTGTGATTATTCCATGTCTGGAGTATCCTAGATGGTTCCTCAGTGAAGATGATCTCACAGAAATCACAACTCAGAAGACTGTAAGATATGAGGGTGCAAGGGAAAGCATCAGCCACTTCATTTTGCAACAAACATCTTTCCTATTAGAGAATCTAAGCAACAGAGTTGTAGCATGGCAAACCTGGAAAGGTGCACAATTTTTAACCAAGACCATAAAAATCAAACCTGCCTATGTTCATCAGATAGCTTAATGATTTGGAAGATGGCATAGAGATGCCCAACCGTAATGCTTACTTGGACCGTGAATGGTGTCAAGGACCAGTAGCTGCAAAGTTGATCCAGAGCCTGTGTACTCTATAAAGTTCCTCTCTGCTGCTATCCTCTGTGCACCTTATGAATATTTGAGGGAAATTAACAGATAAATCCATTGCTTTACACTAAAGCAATATAAACAGAGAATAGATTTCATTAACTGTGAGGTAAAACAAGCATAGTGTGGTTTTAGTCATTTAGTTAACCAGATATGTTCTCAAATTATTTGAGTGGAAATGTTAACTTAAACAGATTTTTTTCCCCTGAATGCAATACATTTTGCTCTCTAAGTTCTCAAATTAAATAAGAAGAATGTTCATCAGATAGCTTAATGATTTGGAAGATGGCATAGAGATGCCCAACCGTAATGCTTACTTGGACCGTGAATGGTGTCAAGGACCAGTAGCTGCAAAGTTGATCCAGAGCCTGTGTACTCTATAAAGTTCCTCTCTGCTGCTATCCTCTGTGCACCTTATGAATATTTGAGGGAAATTAACAGATAAATCCATTGCTTTACACTAAAGCAATATAAACAGAGAATAGATTTCATTAACTGTGAGGTAAAACAAGCATAGTGTGGTTTTAGTCATTTAGTTAACCAGATATGTTCTCAAATTATTTGAGTGGAAATGTTAACTTAAACAGATTTTTTCCCCTGAATGCAATACATTTTGCTCTCTAAGTTCTCAAATTAAAATAAGAAGAATTTATATTATATTTTCACAGGGCATAGCTAGAAGAATCTGGAAGATCTGTGTATCATGGATAACGCAGGCAGATGTCTGTCAATTATATAGTTTTAAGTATTTGTTGGTACCCTGTTACATAAAGTCTAAGATGAAAATATCTCTCAATAATATATTTTGATGTACATTTTTTGGTACTTGAGATGCTACCTAGCAAAAGATGGAGGCTGAAGAACTTACAAGATCTAATTTGTTATTCTGTTCATGCCTCATGATACTTGATCTCATGCATGTATGAGAGGATGAATGCAGGTCTGCGCACTCCACTGAACAGACAATATAGCAGAAGAAAATTCCATTCCTCCTGTGCACTGAAATCTGACAAAATTGGAGCATTTGATTTGGGTTGTGCTGGGGCAGCCTGCCCTAGAAAATACTTCATTATAATCCTTTAATACTTTAAATCAACTCTCAACTTAAGGTTAAATTTATGGTGTAGATTATATTGGCACAGAAATTTCCCCTCTTGTCTGTGAAAAGTCAGTCCAGTGCAAAGCTATGTCAGTGTATGAGCAGGCATTGCTATGATATCAGCAAGGTGTAGATAAAAGCAACTTTGCCTATTACACAATGCTAAGGGCTTGACTCTCGTCTTTCTTACTCTTTTGTGACTGTTGACATTAGAAGCATTATTCCTTATTTACACTGGTAAAACACATGTTCACAAGTGAGTGTCCATAAGGAGCTAAAGCCAAAGTAAGGAGGGAAAAGTTCTTCTTTGAAGAGAGCATGTGAGTAATTCTACAGTAGAAAGTATTATTTAAAAAACAGTTAAGTGAGTACAGTTAGCAAGAATGTTATTGTGCTCTAAATCTCTGGAGGAAGGGTGATTAGATGTAGTTTCTATTTTTTCTGTAATATTTTTGAATAAAATATGTTACTTGCACACGCTGCAGAAGCTGAGCATAAATTGCCTCACTAAGCTCTATTATTCTGGCCAACAGCAAGAATAACAAGCTGAGACGCTGATGAACTCAGAGAAATATGAATAACACATTAACACTCAGGATGTCTCAATAGCATGCTGCCTGACACTGGGGACAAGCATCTTGAGGATGCGAGGGATTGCAAGAAGGGGTCACCAAAAGCAGGTCTGGAGATGGGAGATTTTCAAGACCACTTCTGATGGCTCTAGGGAAGACAGATTCAGCTGCAGGGGGTAAGAAATCTTGCCAGTAAAAAACAAAGGGGTTTTGTCTCTCAGATATCATTAGGCTCCACGTAAAAACTGGGGGAAGCTAAGCAGGAGGAGTGATTTTTATTTTCACACACAAACAACACAGTATGGGGATGTTTATGATACTCAGATGATTATATCTCAGGCTTACTGCTCTTCCAACTTAATTTCCGGCGTAAAACTCAGGAGAGTACGATGCATGAGAGAGCTTCAGGGGAGGGAGGGTGAAATGCTGTTGAAAAACATTCCCCAGTTGGCCTTATTATAAGATATCACAGCACAATATAGCCAATGCTGTTGTATAGAATTCCAGGCACAAAAAAATAATAAATACATTCTTTATTGAGAAATGTAAGAGTGCACAAAGAGGATTTTTTTCTTTCAAGAGATTCTTTTTGTCTACATTTGGTGCAGCCTGCTGGATTAACAGCCCTTACACCAAAAGTCCTCTTACCAGAGAACAAGCAGCCTGCTCCTTTTCTTGAGTGATAGGCCCTTGAGCCATCAGGACTTAGCTCTGTCTGTCAAGTTACAGTCCTTTCTTCTGAAATTGCCCAGCAGGATTCAGCAGTAGCTGGACTAGGCACACCAGCTTAAATCATGTAGCTTACAAAATAGCTACAGTAATGCCAGTTTTGTCACTTTCAGCCCAACATCCATAGCTCGCTCTGATTAAGGAGGAACTTGCAAAATTAAAGAACTGAATATGTATGTCAATGAGAATTTAAGATGCCGTATGCTATAATTTACCATTGATTATAATCAGAGAAAATTCAGTTTCCACACTTGATCACTGTTGAAAGCTACACTGTACATGGCAATCTAAGGTGCTACTGAAGGAAGGCAGCAGGAAATTATACTGTACTTCACTGACACAGCCAAATATGTTTAAGGAATCCAGTAGGAGCCAATAAATTCATGGCTCTGTTGTCATTATTAACCTGGATGCAGCCTGAGAATTTCCAGGATTATAAAAAGCCTATTCAACTGAATGTTAGTGCACTATCATAGTGAAAAAAGCGCTACTACAGTTTGCATCTCTATTTAATTAGAAAGTAATTGCTTCTATATCCTAAATTATTATTTCTGAGGCTCAAAGAGGAACAGTACTTTTGTAGCTTCAGAAAATAGAAGACACACTGTGTCTGTAGAAGCAGGAGTATGTGAGATGTTGGGGCATCCTGTGAATAGGGTCCAGCCTTGACAAGCCAGAAGTGTAGATTTTATTGTTTTTGCCATTGAGGTAACAGTCAGGAAGTGCAACGTAAGTTCCATGCCCTCATTTCAGTGTTTTGATGCTTTCCATAAAGACTGTGCTGGCCAAAGGAGAGAGAGATGTCTCTCAGTATTTTCACCTTTACCAACCCAGAATTATGCTTTTGTAAGTGTGAAAGAAGGCTCTGCAGTGGCTTGAGGAAATCTTGGCCTGTTGGGGTGCCAATCACCTTGAAAGAAATCAAGTACCATCTGGAAGTTCTTTATTCCTTGGCAGATGAGACAGCCACTACTTTCCAGGCTAGCCTCAGATCACTTCTAATGCTGGTAATGCTAGGAATGGTTTAACAGGCATGTAAAATATCAAGCCACAACAAAAACAAAACAAAACCAAAAAAAACACCAAAATATAACCCTAGTAACAGTGTTTGGAAACATGACAATGAAACAATAACTTGATTTGCTTTGGTTTATCTTAAGATTGTGGCAAGCACTAACTTAAGTTATAAGTAAGTTAGAAGTATGAAAACCAGGTTTGTCCGTTCATTATAACTGTGGGGTTTCAGAGTGGTGCCTGTGCACACACACATTGCACTAAAGTCATTAATCTGGGGGAGGCCCAGCCAACTGTCAGCAGACATGAGGCAATGGCCTGGCTGGAGACGATGGACACACTTGGAATTGGGTGACCGACTGAACCTTCGCAATGATGTGTTTGATTGGTAGAGGGGTCCTGCAGGTGGGAATTTCAGACAGGTCTCAAGATTTTCCCCAAGGAAGCTGTGGCTGTGTCTGCTCTTACTTGTATGCTTAAACATGTTGGGTTAACTTCCTGGGTGGAGTGAACCAAAGACTTCCCAAGGCCATTCCTGCTGCAGAACTTATCACATCATACATTTGTAAGTAGTCAATAGAAACTCTTCCTTCAGAAGTGGTCATGTAGAATAGTCTTTCATATGTAAGCTAAGATAATCTGTGACAGTAGAGATCATTAGAAATGGAAAATGCTTCTGCTGGGGTGGTTTTGTAGGACTACAGCCAGCTGGGTTATAAGAACTGTGCAGAACAGAATTTTGGGGAGCACATCCTCATCCAGCTGAAGACACCTCTGTGAGGATACTTGCCATGGAGACTCCCGTTTTCACCAGACAGAAAACGGCTATCTTGCTCAGCAGATTACATTTCCATGTGAGCATTCTTGCATGACAGGTTCTTAATACATTAGGGTGGGACTTTTTTTTCCTTTTTAAGAAATGCTCTGTCTTGAATGTGCAACACATTCCCTTGTCATATGCACCTAGCAGACTACGAAGTTGGGCTAACAACAAGGATAAGTCACACAGCTACTATAGCTACAGTCTGGGTCTCAGATGAGGTGCTTGCTACATACAGTGCCTTCTTTGAATGGAGAGCTCAATAAGTTTTTGAGGTATTCTCTTAGCTATGACAGCTGAGTCAAGTGGATCTTCATGTCAAGAATGTAATTCTTTGAAATGGACCCTGACCTGAGGTAAAACCTTCCTTTACTTTTCCCTCACAGTGCAACCTATCCATATGAACTCCTTGTAACTCTCAGTAACTCAGGTGTATATTCAGTATACTCAGATGTATAATGGTGCTTTTAGAACACATTTGTAGGGTGAGCAGATTTAACGCTAGCTGGACAAGAAGCAGTTAAGTAATGTGACATGGATGAATTTCTTCCCACCAGCTGGTGGTAGGTCTCAAGCTCTTCTGAATTGCCCCAGAAGTTTAACTTCAGTACAAGAACACACCATTAGAGAAACACACATTACGTTGATTTGTGAATGAGGAGAGCAGCACCATTTATGTGTAGTTCTTGCTGAAAGGAGTCATGACTTGCTTGAATTGAGTTATTTTGCATTTTCCAGAACTGACCTGATCTGGGAGTTTGAACAGACATGCCTCTGGTGCATCAGCTTGCACGTGTGGAAAATGAGAGTTAAAATTTGCTCACCTTTGAGTAAATGTTCAGATTGACATGTGAAAACTGAAGAGAGAGAATGAGAACAGAGAGCATCATTTTCATACTCTAGTAAAAGCACCAAAAACTTTTCCTTCCAGTGAGGCTGATCTGGTTGTGCGTTGCATATGGTTGTTCTGCCACATATTCTATAGGGCTATATTCAAGTGCACTTTCCACCCCACCGCTGAGTTAAATGCCATTAACAGAACTGGTTAGCCCTCTTTTTTATTCAAAAGTTGAGATCAGACATCTAAATATTGATACTAGAGTAAAGGTAGTTATGCATCTATTAGTGATGCTGAATTGCCAAACAAATAGACATTCTTCCCCTTTTAGGTACTTGCTAGTACCTAAAATTCACAGAAGTTGAAAGTAATTTGCTGTCACCAAGCCTCCCCCCTTTGATGGAGTAGCTGGGTAACTTTTCCTGTAAATTCTCTTGTCACCAAAGACATGCTTTCTGGAACATTATGTCACCGTGAGCACATCTTTCTCCCTGATGCTATTACATCATGTCACGTGTGGTACCTTTGGGAATGATGTAATAACACAGCAGTTTGTCATGCCACAGGGAGAAGCATTTCTAAGAGGGTGCTATGGTGATGGAATGGACACCTATATGAAAATCTGCCTTTAATTACCAGCAAGACTTGAAGCATGAGCAAAACACTGTCACATATTAGGAAATGCCTTGTTGAGGAAAAGCTAATACTTCAGTTCTCTATGGATTAATTAGAAAAGGAGCCCCATCCAGGACCCACAATTGTTTACTTGAATAGTTTTCAAGCAAACTGCAGTGTTTCAACTGGGCTCTAATTATGCCTGATGGACCCATTACTTTATAATCGGAGCAGCATTGTACAATTTTCCCCAGTGATTAATTAAACTGATGAGATAGTGCCCAAATCTTGCTAGCAAACAAGATCACTCGAATTTTTCACCAGAGGTGTTGCATGTATATTGTTCAAAGCCAGTGGGGTCTTCTACCCCTCACTTACTAGGTTTACAATACCAAGACAATCTAGACTGGTGTACATCTTCGTTCCCCATCATGACTGAGCCCTGCAGTTGCCCACAGAGGATCTCATAAAGCTCTGGAAACCTCAACTGCTTTTCAGTTAGGCTTATTTCCTATAAAGGTAGTTTTCTGAACAAGGTTGAATGTGCAACACTTGTGAAAATGCCTCTGCCTGCAGCCAAAGGCATTTAGAAGACAGGAAAGCTGTCACTTAACTGCTGTCCACTTCAGAAAGCACTAAGGGCAGCAGGAAGCCAAAATGAATGGTAAGGTGATTGCATCTTTTACAATTTCTTTTCATTGCTGCTACTGCTGCTGCCCTCTCAGTGATCTGACCTTTTGCTATTTGATCTTTTTTTCCTTCTTTTTACACTGCTGAGTGTTTTGTGCAACAGGATCACCCCAGCAAATTTGGTTGTGTAAGTGCAGCAAATGTAGGGTAAGAAGGGAGGGATGGGGAAAGACAGATTCCTGAAACTTTGCATGGAGCCTCACAGATGGCACAGGAAAATGAAGAAGAAAAAAGTAACAATTTAAAGTCTGCTTTGTGGCTTTTAATACATTTCTGAGAAGAGAGGGTGAATATTTGCGCTGTGTGGGTCCTGAGTGAGAAGCTAATGTACCTGCAGTATTTAACTGAAATTGTTACAATATTTTAGCTGAATTGATGTATTTCCATTTTTAGTGTGTATAGAACTGTCTTTCTAAGAGACGTCTGTCCATGCTTGAAGTAGCCTGAGTTACAAATGTATTTACTTTTGAGGTGTGTTGGATCTATTTTTACTGCAGATTAATTAAGAACATTGTGTGAGGTCTGATGTGCTTAGGCACATTATTGTTTGTAAACACGGCCATGTCTGATCAGCAAAGCAATAAATGAAGTCTTCACTGACAATGAAGTTGATGAAGACAAAAAGTCTGTTTTGACAACTGATCAATGCTAAATACAGCTGGATTTGCTGAGTCAAAGCCAGTGGTGTTGTGTGTGTGTTAGGAAATTCTTGTGGAACTGGTGTTCTTGCCCCCACAAATTTTGTCTTTCTGTGTGATTTTTGTACCAAACCCCAAAGCACTACGCAGAACCTGAGATTACACACACACTGTGTCCTGCAGTGCATTATAGGCAAACCCAAAGTTATTTAGTCCATACAGAGCTCTATGCTTATGTGACTGCATTGCTTACAGGATTGAAACTACATACAGGCTCATTATCACCCAGCTTCACTCTGATATGGGATATCATGATATTGATCTACTCACGTTTCAGAAGGCACTTGTGGGTTTAAAAAAGAGCAAAAACAACACTATGGGAAATGTCTTGTTTGCATTACACAATAGAGTCATAGAAACTATAGGTGGGGAAAAAACCTATGAAAGATTAGGGCTATTGCTATCATTCAAACAATGGTGGAAGCATTTTAAATTGCTCTGAAAACTTTGCCAGAAAGTTTTCTTATTTAAAAAGTTTTTCACAGAAGTGGCTACCTTTTATACAGAACTGACACCAGAGTTAAAATTTGCAAGGAATATCAATGGTATATCTGAAGAGCCTGTCTGAAAATGTTCTGTGTTGTAAAATACATCTAAATGTAGAACAGTCCATGGAGGAAAGTTTAAAAGAGAGGCCATAGGGGAAAGCTGCCAGTGATGGTACACAAAAAAACCAGACTTTACAACCTCTTATGTTATTCTTCCAAAACACTGGTTTTGTTCAGCACCCATACCAATAATTATTTTTTTGTAACAGAATGCTTATGATTCCTTCCATACCCAAGGATGAAGTCTCCTTTACAATGTTAACTTTGTGGAGGACGAGTCTTCTGTGACAACCTAAATTTCCTTAGGAAGCTCCAGAAGTTTACGATTTCAGTGACATCCTTTACCTAAAAAAGCTGTAATGACCTGCAGCAAAGAGTTAAAGGAAGAAAACAAAAAAGTATAATCTGAATTCAGAATCTGTAGTTTGATTTGTTTCTTCAAGCTTTGTAACTTCTGAAATTAAAATCAGTATAGGTATTCTTTCTTTCTGCCTACAGAAGACTATGAAATAAGTATGAAAGCCTGGTCATTCTTGAAAATGTTAAATGCAGTAAGAAGAAGGAGGATATGGGAAACCATTCAAATAGACAAATACAAAATATTTTATAAATATTTTCTAAAAAACACAATCAACTTGTGTCAGACTGACCTTTTTAGGCATTGATTTTGTGTCTGATAAGTTGTTCTTTTTTATCTGGACCACACTTTTAGGATATTCCCCCACAGCTGAATTATGGGAAAAAACATGTGCTTGGAAACCACTAATATTTGTGAAACCTCAAAAACCATGAAAATTTTCCCTCTACAATAATAAGCTAATCAGTGAGAAAGACTGGCTATTCCACAGTACATTTCTCTATATGGGATATAGTATTAATCTTTCAATGATTGAAAATAACTTATTCATTAAAATATTATTTTTTGTAATTTGTCACCAGGTATAGTTCCCAATCCAAATTAATTGTCTCCAGTACCACACAGTGTCATACACAAAACAACAGGCAACCCCTTCAAAGAACTTGCACTCGAAACGTAGTGTACACATAAATGGTTATAGGTAAAAACTGCTGGAGTGTTGAAGAATGTAGATAGGACAGTGACCTCCTTCGAGGTCTAGTAGAAAGTGCTGAATGAAAACAGGTACCCTTACTTTAATCTCTGTCCATATCTTGAATCACAAGCCTATCTGACCTCAATGTCTGCAATACCATACAAGCCATTTCCATTTATACCTTTTTTGTACTGCAGAACTAGCATATTTTGCTTTGCTCTGTTGCTCACCACAAAGCTGGTCAGCTATTATCAGTGGGAATGGGAATGGGAATTGGATGCAGGCAAACACACCAGTGATTTTGTTTGAAACTGTTCTCCTACGTGAATAGCTTGGGTGCTGCAGGTTTTTGGTGTGGGTTGTTTTTTCAAATTTGTGAATGGATGTTGCTTCCATCTGTAAGTCAAACATGGCATTATTGTCTAGGCAGTATTGTCAGGCTCAGTAGGACAAACTTAGACCTGCCAGTGAACGCACTTGTCTTATTTCAAGGCTAGGTTAGTGCAGTTTCTCATTGTCAGCAATGCCCCATTTTGTTATTTGAAGGATGCAGATTCATCTGAGTGTAACAACTGTTCATGTTTACAGTCCTCTCAGTGTAGCCCTTCCATTTCATAGCCAGGTTGTACTGACTTCCTTCTTGCAAGAGTTTCATGTGCGTTGCAATGATAGTTTGCATCCTTGGAGAAAGGGAATGGGAGGAATGACAGCCAAGGTCATCCTTGAATCCCTTTATGAAAACTGAAAGGTTGAGCAAGCTGTGCCCTCTCCCACAGTATGATTCAAATTGGATCTGTTGTGTGAGAGGACTCTCATGAGGCAGGAACCAGAAGCTGCATCCCGGGTGTGCAGCACCCAGGGGAAGGGGTTTCCCAGGCTTGGGGAAATGAGCTTTACTAATCATGCCAGCAAGTGGGGTTTAGCTCATGAACTGCCAGCTGCCTGGGCCTACGCATAACAGGGGAGCAGTGGTTTGAGTGATCTCATACAATTGATTTGCTGCTGTTTCCTGACAAATGAGCCTGCCCTTTATTAGCCCTGCCAATAGACTCAAAAGGCAAAGCGCTGCTCATGTAATTCTTTCCTGCACTTGCAAAGTGCACTTGTTATCATTCAAAGAAGTGCTCTGTTCTTTTACAGCTTTTAAAAATTAATGATTAAATTTGTTCTCTTCCTTCACACCCTTTTTTTTCTTTTAAAGTTTATCTGCCTTTTACAATTGAAATGTCCATGGACACAATCGAAATGTGCATGGACCTGCAAAATCTGCATGGACCTGCAAAAACTTCAGTGTGTCCCAGAGTCTCTCTTCATTTATTCGGATTTTGCTGCAGTTTAGGAAATGTGTTCTCCACGCTATAGAAAACTGAAGGAGTAGTCCGCCAGCTGAGCTTGAGAAGTGTGAAGTATGTTGGTGGGGTCCCATTTTTACCCCTGGTGTCACTGCACTCCTCGCCCACCTGCCAGGTAGATGGAGAAGCAGGCTTAAAGAGAGAGGACTCTCCCATTTTCCCATTTGCATGGCTACTTGTGTCTTTTAATCTCCTCCTCTGATTTAATTAGCCTCCTCTGGGAAGACTGTAATACTGCGAAAGGACTGGACATAATCATCCTATTTTGTACTACCATTGTAGTCCCCTAAGCAGGCCCACCTGCCTCCCTATGAAATTTTCCACCCCTTACTGTCTTTGGTACCTGCCTATTTCCATAAAGAGGTCAGCTGTGATCCTCTGAAAAGATCTTAATTTCAACTGCTGGGAAATATGGATTCCATTGAAAGCCATGGCAGGTGCCCATGTTTCTCAAAAAACATAATTGCAAAAGACTGTTTTTTGAGAACAGGGAGTCTGGACTCGTCCTTGGTTGTGCTGATAGAACCCCCTTTCTCCCTTGAATGATTGCCAAAGTGTAAATAAAATTTTAATTCCAAACCTTAATGTTATTACTGTTGTAGCAGGTTTGGAGGTGAGAAAAAAAAAAAAAAAAAAAAAAAAAAAAAAAAAAAAAAAAAAAAAAAAAAAAAAAAAAAAAAAAAAAAAACAAAAAAAAGACTTGAATGACTGTCCAGTCTTTTCAGAATCAATTATTGTAACTCAAGAGAACAAAGTGCTGTAGAAAGATTACAATACACAGTAAAAGCCAGAGTCCAATAACCAGGTGTCCCTGAGAAAAGGAAGCATTTACTTGCTCTTTCTGAGCTCTCTCAGAGAAGAGCTAACAGCAGGTCACTTCTAATTAGTCATAGAAATGGCCGGAAGAATTAATGGTACAGTCCTCATGTGAGAAGGTGCGGAGGCTGAACTTCTCAGAAGTTGTTTGCTGGTTTAAAAAAATTACAGTCATGAAAAGAAGTGACATCTTAAAATTCTTGGAAATGATAAATGAATCATGTAAACCAGTTGGATTTGATAACAGTAATTCATCTTGAGAGATATGAATTAAGAAACTCACATAAGTTTTACAAGGATGCTTGAGCATTGATTTGGCATTCAGAGCTCCCAGATTCAGTCTCATACCTGGCACAGAACTGGGAAGCAGAAGATCTGCTTTAAAGTCTACAAGTATGTAACAAATATTTTTGCATTTACTCTGGGCTGAAGCCTCTCAATTCTTCCACATCTTTTCCCCCCTCTCAGATCTGGTAGAAATAGTCACTTGTAACAGCTGATATAGTTTTAAAACACAAATTTTGAGTTAATTCGCAGCACCAGACCAGGTCAAGTGACTTCTAATTCTTTATGCTATGTCCTTCTATAGCCTCTCTGTAGCATAAAGAAATCTACAAGAGTATGCTAAAGACAAAATAAAAATGTCTTGTGGTTTTAGATAAGTTTTGAGATAATTGTGAAAAAAATACAAGGCAAAATTCGTATCAGAAGTAAGTTCCAACATTTGCAGAGATTATAATAGAAGTAATGCTCAGTTATGGGCAGAGCCAAGAACACTGCATATTTATAAGTTTGTGTGGCATACTCTGTCTATATTGTTAAATAAAATAGGCCCAGCCAGCAAACTGGAGCACTGGATCACCAATACTGTTAATTATTGCTTTCTCCCTACACCAGCTAACACTGAGAAAACACCCAGCTGTGGTTTGACATGTGCACATGCCAGGGATCATTCTCATCAGGCAACAACTCTATTGACAAAACTTTGCCAAGTTCAGCTCCATCTGTCATACAGTGCCTCCCATCACCATCCCAGTGCTCTTTCTCCACTTCAGCCTTCACTCCACTCTCTTTCCTTGAGAAGACCCCTCTGAGACAAGGAAAAGGAATGCTGAACCAAGAACACAAGACTGGACAAGATGCTATAGGCAGCATGAGCCTTAGGCAGAGTCTGGGGTTGGCTGTGCACAAGCATAAAGGAAGGAGTAGAAACCCAGAACAAAAACTGATGTAGAAGTGCAGCCAGGTCCTAAATCTAATCAGGGATTTGTGATAGATGGACAACAGACAACCTGAACACAGCAACACTTCGTAAATTAAATATTTATTAAAAATGTTAGCCCTGTGTTAATGAAACCTATTAAAAAGATTTAGTGAAAAAAATGCTTGTGTTGTGAGCAAATCTTGGATATGTTGGTAACAAAGTTCTATAGGGATTCACATTCTCTAAAGAGTTAAAGTCGAGACAAAACATAGAATAGATGCTCTTAAAGGAAGCATTTTCTGTTTGTTTAACGAGTGGTCAATGTTCTTTTTGGGAAAAAGTATTACGTATTTAAAGGCTGTCATACCACTTATACATAAAAAGGAGAAGGTACTCTGGCAACCTTGAATCTGGTATTTCCCAACTTTTTAGTGTTTTTCTTTGCAATCTTGGTTTCTTCTTTAAATGAAATGAGGCTTTGGGTATTAAAATGAGTGTAACTATTTCTCCTTCAAAATGTTCTGTGTTGGGTTTGATTTTTATGCAAAACTGAATGCAAAGAAGACTTGTATATGTGTATGTCTATATGTGTGTTGCGGGGGTGTATATTAGCTTAGGAATCAAATGAACTTTAAAGAACTATAGAGCAAGTCATTTGCCCTACCAAGAAATGTCCCTTACATATAGTAACAGCATCTTAGAGTTTGAAACAAATTATTTCTGAAGCAACCTGGCATCACAAAAGCACAAATGGGAAAAGTATTATTAGATGAAACATGACAGGAAGCTCAGAACAGGAGTGTCTTTGTTTTTGTCCTGGTGTTTTTAAGGAATAATGTATTCACTGCATGGTGAATTTTTCTGAACTTTTAGCACATGAGACCTAAGGGATTACATGTCAGAGAGGTTCAATTAACCAAAACATTAGTGCTCAGAGATGTTTGATTTTAATGACCATATTCTTGAAATTTTAAAGTGGGTAAAATACATTTCACTATTTCCACTATGTAAGCCACAATGCCTTGGAGCGCAGGATGACACAAGGAATTGCAGCTTAAGAACACAGGTGATTTTTCATGGGAGACATAAAGGAGCAGCAGTGAGTCTAAATTGCCTACAAGTTTGAACAGCTACACAAGTTTCTGGAGACAGTTTGATTCTTCTGTTATTCAGAAGTCGTACTTTCAGTATTAAGTTGGAGATGACCTCCTACCATCTCAGCTCAGTCAGAGTGGGGTTGAAGAGTCAAGGTTTTGGCTTGGTCTGTTTCTGTCCAAATATAAGGAGCTATTGAAAACTGTATGTGAAGCTTTGTTGCTGGATGTATTCTCTGTTATTCTGAAAATTCTGTGTTATTTGAATTCAGAATATCAATTTCCTAGGTATATTGATATAAGTGGAAGACTTTCTGCTTAAGACAAAAGGATGTCTGTGTATCCAATACTCAGACATCCAAGCATCAGAAAATTGATAATGCTGCTATTGTCCCCATCTTACAAAAGATCAGCCTGCCCAGAACAAAGATTCAAAAATCAGATTGGGACTGCAGCTGAGACATTTTGAGCTTCTGCCCACTTTCAAAGACTTAAAAATTTTAAACCTGTTAAAGCAAAACTGCAGTGCCCACCTGATCCTATGACTCAGGAGGGGCCTATATGAAAATAGACTTCCATGGCAGCTGTGATAAAGTCTCCCCTGGGGGACCCTTAGAGAGTACCTATATAAGGACTAAAAAATAAGGAAAACCATGAAGGAGAGACACAGATACAGGCATAAAGCAGGGAAGAAGTTTTGGCTGTCTGCTAATCATCTGCATCTAGTAAGTAGAGCTGCAGCTGTGGTATAATTATGGGATGCAGCCCCTTCCCCAGTGCTCTTCTCCAAGTGTAACTCTCAGTGGCTTCTGCTCCTTTCAACCATATTCAGTTCAATCATGTAGAGTTTAGTCCTGGCATGACAAGGAACTGAGAGTGAAATCACCTTTTATTTGGTCACCAGCACTCATTAGTTTCCATGCGTATGACATGTAAGGGTGTTTTGTGAAAGCTGCAGAGCATGGCTGAGAAGAGGTGGATATGATCTGAATTGTCCTCAGGTTACTACATAACCACTAACATCTGTTAGCATTGCTATGCTTTGCAATACCCAGCCTCATCAGTGGGGATATTTCTTCACATTTCACTTCATTCTAGAGTCGCATTAATCAAAAGTGAGTCCTCCTTGTAGTCACCCAGGACCTAACTGGCCACAGTTATCCATTAGAGTTGATACATACTGAATTTCACTCAGTTGTAGCAGTCAGTAATCTTGTCTTGGCATTGATTCCCAGAAAAAGAGAACACTGATAGCGAATAACAAAGGAAGTGGCCTAATAGGTTCAATAAGCATATAGTAATAATAATCCTGATGAGCATGTAATTTTGCCTTTAATACAGGGTGGAATAATAGTCATAAAGAGACACCAGGTTATGAACTCCATTCTGTAGCGGGAGCAGCTATGTGAATGGAGACTGGTATGTAGAGGTTAAGCCTCTGACCTAGAGCTGCTTTCAGCCACTAGAAATAACCTCCTGGAAAAGCAGCAGTAGCATATGGCTCCTCAAAGGGATTTTGCAGGCTGCAATGTGGGAGGGTGGATTGTTTTGGATGAGATTAGATCCCATCTGCTGGAGCTATATTAGTTTGGTAAAACTGACTCTTTAGCTCAAAGTTCAACACCGATATACCATGCTGCCCTTTGGATTTCCAGTGTTATTATTTGATCTTTGTGGATATCTTTCTTAATGAGCAGAAAATTGCTCCTAGTCTCCTCCAGCATCATTTCAACTAGGTTCATCTCTTTGATCTGTTTTTTTTATTTCCACATTTTATAGGTAAATTAAAAATTATCAGGAGGTGGAAAAGCATGAAAAAAACCCAAAAATTGTGCCCCCTCCCCCTTCTTCTTAGTAGAGAGGTCCATGAAGAATAAGTTCTAAAAACTGCAACCCCCCAAGTTGTGTGTCATTAGAAATTAAAGGTTGTCTATTTTCTTATATAAAAATGAGATTTTTGAAGGCAGTTTTTACTGGTCATGCAGGTCTCTGAAGCTCAGCAGACGAAGATGACTTCAAAAGGAAATGAAATAATAACCAGCACTGATTCCCCAGTGCATTGTTTCTAGCACGTCTTTACATTTTTGAGTAAAAAGCTAAGCTTATCCCCCCCTTCCATATATGTTCTCTGGTATGTTTCGCAAGCTCCCCTTAGATCATACTTTTAATACTATGATTCTTACCAGACATTGGGAAGCCATGACTTTTCCTATTATGTTATTCTGTTGAGTTCAGTAAGTGTTTCTGTTAAACACAGAAGTCTTTATGCATGTGTGTATGTGTGTACTACTGCAGTATATATCTTTGCCAGTCAGTACCTGATTTCACTCACGGGCATTACTAGGTGTGGTTGGAAATCAGTAATTCATTCTCCATATGCCAAAACCCAAATCCCAAAAGTTTTCCATACCCTGCATATGTGCTACACATCAAATATTTGTTCAGTGGAGAAGACAGAACAACGTGGGACAACCTGCTCACTCTACAAATGGCATGGGAGTCTCTGAATAAGCAGCTTTCATAGTGGTGTGGTAGTCTCAGAACTGCCCGCACGAGCTCTGAAACCTCATCAGAGATAGGAGAGATAAAAAGCACGTTTTTGTAGCATTTTCCTGGCCAAAAATACACATGCCCCTGAAGACACACACAAATGCACATCTTTTTTTTTTTTTTTTAACTCTGTGCTACTGAGCCATGTAATTAACTAACCGGTACTTACTGGAATGATGGGCAATGATATTTTTTAATCACAATTTTATTCAAAGTAGTTCAGCATGTAATTACTAATCCTGGTTAGGAGACGGAGAGAGGGAAAGGATGAGAGATGTTCTTTCCTGAAGATGTGGTAAATGCAGAGAGTATGTTGTGGTGTCACAGAGCACTGTCACTGTGGCAGTGGTGCCTGTGAGAGGAGTAGTACGTAGAGCACAGGAGGAGAGTAGGACAAATATAATAATAGTTCCTGAGGAATACATACATTCTAGAAAGTGTAATAGTGGAAGCAAGAGCAAGATGGTAGAAAGAAGCAATACATACGTTTCTTCTCCAGGCCTCAACTTTCATGTGCGCCTTTCTTAGCAAAGCAGGAGGTCAATGGACAGAGCTATCCATTCATTCCCAAGGAAATGTATTTGTGTACGTCTCAGAGTCAACCTTTCTATCTGTATGACTAGTTCGTCGTTTCAGTTTACCAAACACTGTGGGTGTAACTCGCTAGTTTTTCCTAGAGATGAAAATGCAGAGTGTGCATGTTATATGAGAGAAGGAGGCACAGTAAGAGAACATAAAATGTAGCTTTGTGGTAAATCTTATTTAACTATCTGCAGGTAAATGCTGATTTTTTGTTCAGTCTGGTACCTTCTGAGCACATGCATGCAAACCAGTATTCTTATGGCAATGTCAAACACTCATATCAGACATTATCCTAATTTTGATGCATTTCACAGCAGTAAGAAGTCATAGCTCTGCTTGGTCAGAGAAGATATATGCGTAGCCTTAGCCTTCTGACTTTCCACAATTCTTTCTAACAAGCTTTTCATTATGCAATTCAGTGAAGTTCTGTAAAATGGCCAGTGAAATTGAGAAATGAAGGAAAAAGTAAAAAAAAAATAGTAATAAAGTATAATCTATGATTCACAGAAATTGGAAAACCCAGCAGTTTTTCCACATCTAATTCATCGTTGTGTATCTTATCCATTATCCATTCATCTTTAATGTGAAATGTATCCTCACACACTCTCAATAACTTTTTTCTTCTTGGTTCTGCAGTTATCGGGTAGAAATGTTTTTGTTATATATGAAATTTAAGGTTGAATTTTACAATATATGACTGCAAAAAAATAAAAAAAAAAAGTAGAGATGACAATTTTAACACCTCAAGTATGACATTTGCAGATTTTAAGGAAATGCTGATCTTTCCCCTCATAACAAGCCATCGCATACACCATGCTTTTCTTTTAGGGCAAGAGTGAATAAGAAACAGCTAACATACACATGCAAGTTCAACATGTATACAAATCCTATAAACCTGGTGTTTGTTAAAACAGGAGGTTAGTTGGAACACATTGTAATAGAAAGGGAAAGAAGTGCCTTGTACTGTACAGAAAGATACTTTTTAAAAAACCCTATATGATTAAAAAATCACAACCAGTTCTTATTATCCCCTATGACATTATGAAATCTTGCCTATGTCCTTTCATAAAAGCACACACACCTCTTCCCTGGATGTGTCCTTTGCCTTTTCATAGCTGCTAGGCAATTTCCAGATAACCACTTCAATCTTTCAGATAGTATCAAAAAGCAAAAATTGGGCAATTACTTAAGAAATACCTTGAGAAATTTCTTGAGAATTTTTTTTAAACTATCAGTTGTTATCTGCTTTTTCTACCTTCTGCCTTTTTGAGCACTTTAGCAGCTTGCTTGTGGGACCTCCGGCTCCAAACCAACACCTGGAAGCAGCCAGCTTTTAGCTAAGAGATGAATGGAATGGCAGTGGAATGCTGAGGTTGCCGTAGGCAAATTGCCGTTGTGATTCTCCTTAGGCTCTGCAGGTAGTGTATGTAGGCATAGATATGCATATATATTATTGCATGTATCCTCACTTTCAAACTTCAGAAGGAAAGTGTTTTTTCCAAATATATAATCAGGCCAGATGTCAGAGTTCATCTGAAGTTTTTCTATACTTTTCAGACTAACACAAAAAGAAGGAATTTGTAAAAGTGCAGAAATAACCACTAAAGGGGTTACAGTTTTTTTTGGTCTTGGCCTTCTTGGCCTAAAAGTGCAGAAATAACCACTAAAGGGGTTTGGTCTTGGCCTTCTTGGCCGCTGTGAAAATGAAGCTATACTACTTAATGAAATACTATCCTCTGAAAATAAGCATAATTTGGATATGTATGTAGATGCTTATTTGGTTATAGAAGACTGCTGGGCTTTATTTTTCTCAGGAATTGATGGGAAAAGGAGAACATAAGGAAGCATGTTTCCACAGGACTGTGAGAACCTCACTTTTCTCAAATAATTTTGCTCTGAGTAGGATGTGAATCTTACTGAAGCAGTTGCCTAAAACCTTGCTATAAAAATTAAAAATGTCGGTCACATGATAATGTGGTGGGTTTCTTTTTTTCAAGGGAGAAACATTAGATTATTTAATGTATCAAGTACTGCCTGAAAAAAAAAAGATAAATCCTTGCTGTTAATGACTGCATTATAAATCGTCAGACAACTGAATTAATAAAAATGTTTTAAGCAATAAGAAGAATGCAGTATTTCTCTAGGAAAGCTTTTCTATTTCTACTATTTCTAGTCTACAGCTACAGACCACTACCTCTTATTTTCTGTACAAAATAATTAATTGTAGTTATTGAAGGTACATACTAGCCAGCTAGGTATTTAGAGATATTCAGCTAACTTTTAAAGGATCAATCTGCCTTGATTAAAAAAAAAAAAAAGAATAAATTGAAAAAGCAGTATAGTGAAGTTTCAAAGGGGTAACAGTTAACTTAGAATATTTGAGAAGTACTACAATTGAAGGGAAAAAATGAATCTTAAAACTTCTCATGATACCTAGTACATACTATTCTGTGCTCATTAACACACACACACAAAAAAAGCCTTGAAGATTTTTAAAGCAAACTCTGTTCTTAAAAGTAATAATTCATTACTAAGAAAAGGGACATTTTCCCCTTTGTCTTTTTATAAATAACAGCTGAGTAAAAGTCTAGAAGTTTCAGTAGGAAAAGCAGTAGGTTCAGGAGGTATTTAAAATATCAGTATAGTGTAAATTTGTTACTAGAATTAATGGTTTGTTTCTGACATTTGACAGGAGGTAGCTAATGAAGCCCTGCAAAACCTGGACCTGATAAACTGTAGCAGAGTAGCACATGTCAGACTAATTCTCAGTTCCCCTCTAGGTAGTTTGTCCTTGTTTACTGCTAGGTGCTTTTTTGGGTATCTCTGTCACACCTCAAAAAGGGTGAGTGAATTATTTTAATCAACCAAACAAAGCTCAAAATCCGATCAAATCTGAATCCACTCTGTCCACAGTCCTGCTGCATTGTTGAATGGAAACTTAATGTAGACCCCTTTGCTCTGCCTAAGATACATATTTGGTGCTGCTTGCTTGTCCACTGAGGGACTGAGGAGAATTTGCAGGGAATATCACAAACAGCAAATATTATGGTATGTTTTAAAATAGCCGTGTCTCTTGCAATTGCAGTTCACAGATATATATTTCTAAGGTGTTTGAACCAAGTTCCAGTTTCAAAGTTCAGAACATACCAAGGTCTGTTAAAGTAGAAATACAAACACATTTTCACCATGTTGACAAATAATGTGAATAATTCTCCATAATTATAAAAAGCATTGGTGAATAGATGTAAAAAATAGTCAGTAAAAAAGTGTTGAGACTTTTTTAGCTATATACAATTGTAATGCACAAGCACACTATTGTGTATGCTTGCTCTGAACAACTGGCTATAAAACATTGCTATAGTCTACGTTGACCAACAGGAAATTACTACCATACTCTGCAATCAATGAAAAAAGTATATATAGTCCCTGTCAGACAGTGGTCAGAAGTCCTGTTTCCACCTGCATTGCAGTCTTTCCATGAATGATCATTGTAAGTCTCAAAACTGAGTCTGAAGTGGCTTAAAAGCTTTGCAAGTACTGCCCAGGCAAATAAATAAATAAATAAACAAACAAACAAACAAACAAACAAATGGAAAAGCACTTTGCATTTTCCCAGTTGGCTCACTTAGGAGCTAAGAAAACACTTGCCTTACGACTGAGTTTATGTCCTTTTAGAGTATTTCTTGGATCAAATTTCAAGAAACACTTTGATTTTTTGCAGTAAAATTCACCAGTTCAATCCCTGAAGAGTAAATTTTAACTGAGGTTAAACCACGACAGAAGGGATTTCCTGTACACTGATTAATGAAGGTAGAGGTTGATCCTCACTGTTGTTCCAATGTATGGCTTAGTATGGTAGCATTAAGCTTCCTATTTCAAGGCTTGATGGTTTTTTAACAAGTTATCTGCATCATAATACGAAAGGCATCATAAATTTACACTGACATATTTATGTTTTGAAAATTTCAGATATGAATAGTATGATTGCCTGTTTTCAGAATTGCTCTCATTTTGGGGTTTGGGTTTTTTCTCACTCATCAAAAGACACCAATTCCTTATAATATCACTTCAAGTTCCACTATTAGAAGAGCTAAAGGTTCTTCTTTTGGGGGCTTGGTTTTTTTTTTGTTTGTTTTCAATGAAAATGTTGACATATGAGTACGTCATTCATTTAAAAAAGAAACCTGTGCTGTTATTTCCATGATGGCCTTCTTATACTCTACATATCACTTTCCATTATTACTAATTAAATTATTAATATAGTTGTCCTGGTTTTGGCTGGGATAGAGTTAATTTTCTTCCTAGTAGCTGGCATAGTACTTTGGTTTGGATTTAGCATGAGAATAATGTGATAACACACGGATGTTTTAGTTGTTGCTAAGCAGTGTTTGTACTAACTCAAGGACTTTTCAGCTTCCCATACTCTGCCAGCAAGGAGGTGCACAAGAAGCTGGGAGGGGGCACAGCCAGGACAGCTGACCCCAACTGGCCACAGGGATATTCCATACTATATGACGTCATGCTCAGTACATAAACTGGGGGGAGTTGGCCACAGGGCAGCAATTGCTGCTCAGGAACTGGCCATCAGTCGGCAGGCAGTGAGCGGTTGCATCACCTCTTGGTTTTTGTTTTTTTTTCCTTCCTGTGTTTTGTTCCTCTCTCTCTCTCGTTGTTTTACTTTCCGTTACAATTTATTATTGTTGTTGTTATTATTATTTTTTTATTATTTCCATTATTAAACTGTTCTTATCTTAACCCATGAGTTTTACTTTTGCTCTTCTGATTCTCTCCCCCATCCCACCAGGGGGGCGGGGAGGGTGAGCGAGCGGCTGTGTGGTGCTTAGTTGCCAACTGGGGTTAGACCACGACAATAGTCCAGTGTTGCTGGAGTATTTCATTACTTCTCAGCATTCCTTCAGTCCTGGCACTTGAGTTTTCACTATCTTCGGCTGAGAAGCTGTAGAGAAGAGGGAGAAACCACTGTGCCTCTTTTAATGGAACACAGGCTGGGATCACCGTACTGTCAAAGAAGCCTTCGGTCAGACTCACCCTACAGTGTAGTGTTTTCAGGAGGGTTTGCTTTGGGTTTTTTTGCCATATCTGAGTAAGATGTTGAATAACTGGACATTTATACCACTTCTGCGTTTTAGTGAAAGCACGGTTTAAATATTCTTCCATCTTTGCAGCACCTCTGTGCTTTCTTCTTTCTAAAGTTACCTGTTAGATTCAGCATTTGCTCTGCTCAGAAGCAGTATCCTGCTGCTCTCTGACCCTTGGTCAGCAACAGAGCTTTAGTAGCTTCTCTGTTCCCCCTCTGTTATTGACTGCCTTTGTAGGAACAGGAGGCTGCTGGGGACAGGTGGATTACAATAAGATATGGCTTTGCCAAATGGTTTAAGAATAGAACCCCCTAATATAATATTTTTATGGATTTTCTGTGATGGATGATTATCTTTCCTATGCAACGGTAATAGCCTAGCATTGCAGAAGACTGGATTTATTTCTCTCACCCAACAAACCTAATCAGGTGTGGCAGAAAAGGGGATAAAAAACCTGACTGGCTCTACAGAATGACGGAGCTACCTGAATTATGAATAAATGTGATGTCATCAATCAACAGGTGCCATGAATGCAGTCAATGTTAGGGTCAGACTCACTGAGAGAAGTATAATTTCATGCTTGTGTAGACCATAAGTCCACTGCTTTTCAGTCTGAATAGGATTGCTGGATTTCCTCTTTGTACCCTTCCTGTGGTTACGGATTTCTCTCTTTCTCTAGATCACGCTTTGCCCCTAAAAAATACTGTCTGCTCAGCACAGTGTTTGAAGTTCAAAATGTTGTTTTCTGAACAGTAGAGCATTTCTGCTCTCTGAACAGGTAATAAAACTAGAAAGATTTGACTTGACCTATTCAGCTTTAAGACTTTGGAAAAAGTAGACCCAGACACAAAGTGGGAGTTGCAAAAAACAGGTTTTCAACCCTTCATAGTATCTTTTGTTCATAATTACCTGTCACAGGAACTCGCACAGGCCCTAGCCATGATAACTGTGGCAGCAGAAAGCCAGAAAGATCAGAAATAAAGACCAGCTTAAGCAGCAATGGGCTAGTGGGTAACTATCTGAGTATACGCAAAAGAATTTTATATACAAAATACCCATTTGTTCACAGTTGCACAAAGAGATTGCTCATATATCCAGCCTTATAAAAACAATTTTTCAATACGTCAGTGCCTTGCCACAGTTTAAGCAAATAATTTATATTGTGCTGTTGCCAATTCATTGTAATTTCCTGTCGCTATGTATTCCTTTGTGATAAGCAAGTTATCTTGGTCATCAATGTCTTAATACCATCACTACAGAAAAGACCTGATTTGATACCTGTTTCTCTGTCATTTCTGTCCTCAGCTGTTCCCATACATTCAAGCCAGCCTGGGCCCTGCTTCCTTTTCTCCCCCTTAAATACCATCATTTCCTTATTCTTCTCGCCTGTCTAAAGGGCTTTTCTCTCACCACAAAGTGACTAACACACTAGTCTTCTGCTGAGTTTCTCAGACATTATTCTCCAGTATGTTCAAAGTATTGCCACTATAGAGAGTAGTTCCCACATTAGACTGATACACTTTTTAATTTTGCAAAGCTCTTGATCATACTTTCAAGTCTATATATTGTCTAATTTGCACTTATGCTTACAGTTTCATTTCATGTTCTTTCATCTGCTCCTGCTTAGCAACAAAGTCAGTTTTGACTTAATAATTTTTTAATGTCATTTCTGTATCTCCTTCCATGATGTCCCATTGCCTAGAAATCTTGATTCCTGAATCTCTTTGCCTTGCAATCATATGTGCTTTGCTAAAATTTCTACAGATGATAACCCATCTTCTTTCTTTGCATCTATGAGAAGGAAAGTAGGAAAAAGAACAAAACCAACAAAATATTCTTAAAATTATGAAGTATTTTTGAGTACTCTGTGAAATCCTTTGCTGCCTTCTTCCAGACATCTGCCTTCCTGATTCTCAACTATCTTATAATTTTGAATTCTTAAAGTGAATTGACTCAATGGATTTGTGCAGAGAACCCAGCCCAAATTCCTTTTCTCCAGGATGGAAGTCTTTCTGTGTAAATTTGCCTCTTTATGAAGATACTTTATGGTGAAGTCCTGCATTTCACCATCCTATTCCCAAACCATCACTGTTTCAGTTAAGTACTTTTCAACCTCATGTATGCTTTGCCTCCTTTGGTTGAGCAAAAAATTGCTCACGGTATCAATTAGAAGCTCATCTAGCATTATTTTTAATGCTGAATTGGACATCAGGTGCAAACCTTTTGGGATGAGATCTGTATTTACAGTCAGCTACTACTAACAGATCAAAAGGTGAGTGCCTTGAAGAAGACAGTGTTTATTATACCTATTTGCTGCAAAGATTGCTGGAGGATTTTCAGCTAACAATAGTTAAAATGGGTACAGCTTGAATTATTCATAAGGAAATCCTCAAACCAAGTCAGTGCCCACTGGGTTTAGCTGTTTCATTTGTGTCCATGTTGGTAGGTCACAGTTACTTACCTAATCCTTCATCTACATCTTTAGCTTCTGAATTCTTTCATATGATAACTGAAAAATGTCCTGCTACTGGTCTTTTGATTTTTAATAAAGGTTCTCAGCACAGGGGAAAAGAAGGCAATGATCCAGATTTTTATTCTTATCCCTTAAAAGGTACAAAAGGAAAACATGTACCCCCACAAAAATATATATACAGTATATTCAGTGACCTGAATTGTTGAGCATCATCTGTAGAGGTGCAAGTAATTGTTGCATGATGATTATTCTCATCAGCCTAAAGCATGAAAGCAATTGAGTGAAAAAAATCCTCATGTTATGTAAAATGATTACTGCCTGTGAAACATAATAAACAATGATGTTCTCACAGTGGTGATGTTAAGCAGCAGAACAAATGAGTGCAGCCTGCTGATTGTGCAATGTCTTGATCATTACCAATTGCTGTAACCCCCAGTAAGTAAATGATTTAATTATCGGGGTGTCCGCATGATCCATTTCTAAAAGGAACAAAGAATGCTGAGAATGCACCACAGTCGCCTTTGACACCAACTGACTTAGACATCTACAGCCCTAGGTGTTTCTCCTTGTTGTGTTTTGCTTCCGCTCTGCAGGATGTCCAGGAGGTGTGTTAAAATGCAACCACAAAAGAATGCAGTGTTAATTTATATTCAAGAGGTTAGAAATCATGATCCAAAGTATAACTGATTAACAAAATCTTCCAGAGAGCAGGAGGGAGGAGATAAGAGGAAAAGATAGGTTTTATGCATACAATGCATGACAGTAGCATCACCATGACTTCACAAAGTTTATTTCTTTACCATTCCTACAGACTGGGCTTCATCCAGAAATTCATAGGTTTAATGGTGTGATTGCTATACTTAGAAATTCAACTAAATGCTAATCAGAGAGCAAAACTGCTGTAAAATGTCATTGAGTCCATGCAGAAATGAGATTTCCTATATATTCCACGAGAATCTTCCTTTATGCAAAGTGGGTGGGCAACCATGATTTGCAAGTTGAATAACATGACGTCAGTTTGCATCTATGGTGATCCAGATCATCAGCTGCATTCAATAGTGAGTGCTGAAAATCAATTAAAATCATTATCTGACTAAGGTAAATTTGCACTAGGAGCTGCAACATAGCTGCAATATAGTCTGCCCTTAGTTTTAACGGTGCTTCTACCCATACAAGAGCCAGACCAAGTATCTCTGTACTGCATTGTAGCTGGCAGTGTGCACGTATACCAAATAGCTTATGAGCCATAATCCCTTTTTCAAAAGGACATTCAGCACTTAGGCACTGAAGACTTCCTGAAAGTCAGACAACCCTCCTTGTTTCACCTTTCCCCTTCTGGTCAATGTGAGATCACCTCCTAAGTGCTGAACCCATCCTTGCAAATGTAAGTCCTGAAATCACAAGGTTTTTTAAATACCTTTGAAAATCTTATTAGTCTGTCTACTTTGTGGATTTAAATATTATAAAATGGGAAGATGGAAAAGAAAATGACATTTCTTAGCTGTATCACAGATTCGCTGCACCAGCCTTTCAGTTTTTAAGGACAGACCTTTGAGGCAGAAACTCTCTGTCTCCCTATGTATGGAAAATGTTTAGCACTGGCTGGTGTTTTTAGCTGCCAAACATGTTAGATTTCTTGTTCTCTCATGGTAACATGCATATAAGGTGGCTTTATCAGTCCCAAGGAATACTACTTTCTCTCTCTTACTCATTTTGAGTAGATCGCACCATTCTTCCTCATTAGACTGTAATTGCTCTGTAATTATTTTAACTACAGCTGGGACAATAAGTCTTGATGGAACAGTACCTTAAAAGGAGCACTGAGGATTCAAAAAATCATCCCCTCACTCGATTTTTATTACTTCTCACCTCCTCCTGCTGCAAGTATCACAAAAATTCACAACAGCAGAAAGGAAAAGGAAAGATTAAAGAATTTGAGTCAGGATGATCACCCACATACCCCTTTAACAATGTATCCTCTCCAGAAAAGCTATATGAAAAGCCAAATTTTGCTGGATACATTCAGCGGGGGGGGGGGGGGGGAGAGAA
>NW_008796051.1:3336010-3358981 GCF_000699145.1 Aptenodytes forsteri | reverse complement strand
TCTGCCTAAAAAAAAATAAAAAAAAAATCTATTCTTTGCCGTGTGGTGGGGGGGGGGGGGGGGGGAGAGAGTAGATTTTGTGCTTTACATTCCTTATAACGAAGTTCTTCATCCAAATGTGTATGCACCCACTGGCACCTCACTTACTAAAGCAGTTATCCAAGGATGAAGAATATAAAATTTGAAAAAAAATTACAAGGCCTTCACAAGGGTAGTTCCAGCTTTACCTACTAGTATTTTCTGCTTTCTTATGTAAACTTTCACAAGCGTTTCCTGACTGCATCTCAAGATCTACTTGTTAGAAAGGAAGAAATCCCTTTTAGCCTTACTCCTTTTTACACATACTGTGTACGGTGTTTCAGGACGTGGCAGGACCTGTGACCCCATGGGGGACCCACACTGGAGCAGTCCATTCCTGAAGGACTGCACCCTGTGGAAAGGACACGTGGAAAGGACCCACGCTGGAGCAGTTCATGAAGAACTGCAGCCCGTGGGAAGGACCCTTGCTGGAGAAGTTAATGGAGGACTGTCTCCCATGGGAGGGACCCCATGCTGGAGCAGGGGAAGAGTGAGGAGTCCTTCCCCTGAGGAGGAAGGAGCGGCAGAGGCAACTTGTGATGAACTGACCACAACTCCCATTCCCCATCCCCCTGCGCTGCTTGGGGGGAGGAGGTAGAGAAAATCGGGAGTGAAGTTAAGCCTGGGAAGAAAGGAGGGTTGGGGGAGAAGATGTCTTAAGATTTGATTTTATTTCTCGTTATCCTCTCTGATTTGATTGGAAATAAATTAAATTAATATCCCCAAGTTGTGTCTGTTTTGCCCATGACAGTAATTGGTGAGTGATCTCTCCCTGTCCTTATCTCAACCCATGAGCC
This sequence comes from Aptenodytes forsteri, assembly GCF_000699145.1. NCBI lineage: Eukaryota > Metazoa > Chordata > Aves > Sphenisciformes > Spheniscidae > Aptenodytes > Aptenodytes forsteri. The sequence goes on along the minus strand of NW_008796051.1, from coordinate 3,358,106 downwards.
TTTCATTATATTTCCTCTCCCCTGTCCAGCTGAGGAGGGGAGTGATAGAGTGGCTTGGTGGGCACCTGGCATCCAGCCAGGGTCAACCCACCACACTGGCCTTCCAGGCACTGGAACTAGACATTCATAAGCTTTTTAGCTGTGTAGAGCAGTTAACAGAAGCTCATATTTGTGCTACTTTGTTATTTCCACAAAGTAATAATTTGCATTCATGTAATGTAGATTTATTTGCTTTATAACAACGACAAATGTGTCCTCTAACGTGAATTGCATGGTGTGTCCTGTCTCCTCCTCCACCCACCTCTCATGTTTTAAAATTCTGTTTGTGCAGAATTGCTGTCTTATGAGTGCCCCAATTTCTCCCCTTTTATTCCCATCTCATTCATTAAATGCAGTCTGATACCTGTGCTTGAACTGAGTTCCTAATTTAATGAGTCTTCTTTAAAATACCTGCAAATCAGGAACACATATTTGTATGAAGTTGTCAGGTAACCTTGCAATCTGAGTCTTTTAATAGCAGATTTCTTGTAAGTGATTTGCTTTTGAAAGTGGTATGTTTACAATATATTATTTAATAACTTGAATAAATCTTTCATTTATGACTAAATTCAGGCACCAGAATAATTTTTTGCATAACTCCACAGGTTTCAGTGATGGATTGGCCTAGAGAGCTTGTAAGAATCCTGTTCAGCTTTATTGCTTTAGTACATCTTGGAAAATGGAAGATCATGTTCAGAAAGCTGTGGTGAAATGAGCTTTAACATGATAATGCAATTGCAATTACTTCAGACATCTTGTTTTTCTTCTGTGCTGTTATCACGAAAAGAACAACTATGCAAGAGTAACAGGGATATCAGTGGAAAAGGTCCTTCTAATTGCTGTTGCTTTGCTGCGATGCAGACATGCCTGTAAATGGTTACTGAGCTGAGCCTGCTGTGGAATTCCACCTGCTAATTCATCTGATCTTCTGCCTTGTAAAGCAATTACAGGATACACCAGCTTTCTGCTTACATGGCACAGCTGCCTGAGATGTCACAACCAGCATGCTTTGTGTTGGCTTTATTTAAAGTATAATACCTATGTCTGAGGAGGTTATGATATAATTTGAAGTATATATGTTGGTGGCAAAGGGCTTCTTTCCTTTCCAAGAACATGTTAGGGGCATTCTGAGCGCGTTTTACCAGTGCTGAGTACTCATTTTTTTAAATAAATCAATTCTGTCAGTTAATCCCATTTTTCAGTTTCTCCTTTTCTCCAGCTGATTCCTTATTCTTTGTGTGTGCTGTGCAGTCGGTGGATGCTCACCAGTCTATGCCATGTTAAGTTTCACATAGGTAGTGTCTTTCCTTTCCTGTTGCACCAAAAGATGGTTTCAGATTTGCCTTACCTACTGCATTCTAAAGAAAATGCCTATGGTTCACTGGCACTTGGTGTACTCAAGCAAACGGAGTGGACAGGGTCCCAGAAGCTGTCTTTAACCTACTACCTAACTGAAAAATAGAAACTACTACCTCACTGCTGCACTCAAAAGGGAGTAAATTTGAAAAGTATTTTGACTAACAGCTGCACACTTAGCACAAGGAAACTCATGATGGAAGAAATGATGTTTGTGAAGAGCAGGTATGTGCCCCAGCTGGCATGTGAGCCTAGTCATTGTATGAAACACCAGGGAAGGAAGCCAACCATTAGCCGTGCCACAGTAGAGATGGACATCACGTGGAGCTCTTTGTAATGTGGCAAGAAAGATACCTCAAAACAACATAGAAATCTTGAATCAATACTATGGGAAAAATACTTTCTTACTTGTTTCCACATATTGTTTTCTTGAAGTTGCTGCAAAATGTACAGTCTGAGAAGCCAGCAGTGAGATTCTCTTGCGAGCCAGCTCTAGGCCAGAGACTTGCTGGATACAAGCCCGCAAGATATAGCCCCAGCTGACATGAAAGCTACTCTTGTTGGATGTGCTGACCCATTGTATGCACCACATTGCAGTTGGTCTGTGAATTTGAAGTGTTGCCCTTTTAATAAGAATGACAATGATAAAATCTTGTCTTTTTCTGTATGTGCCAAGCATCACAGGGAACTCCTACAGACTGATAAACGTCCTTCCCATAACAGAGGTGCTGCCAGCCAGGAAAAATAAATATGCATAGACACTCTTCTTCCTCAAATGGATTGATGAAGATTTGCAAATAACATACATAGCAGTTCTTTGGAAGAGCCAGATATCAGGGGGAAGATTTTATGGGTGGCAGAAAACAGAATAGAAATGCATGGATAATTAAAGGCAAGAGTTTACTGCTGGTGTTTGCCTTGTGAGTATTAGGGGAAGACAAAAGGTTGCCCGTTACCTGCAGTTATTACTAGATAGGGTTCTCAGCCACAACAAATCACTCCCCTTTTAAACATATATGATTATGCCTCACAGACAGAATGTGGTCTACAAACCTGGTTGTGAAGAGGCTTAGTGTAGTCCGTGATCCAAAGCCAATTAAAGTCAATGTGGATCTCAAGTAAAATCAAAGTACTGAATCTTGCTTACCGTTTATGACTGAACCGAAGTTCTACAATGACTGAATTATTCCTAGCCCTTTCTCTTTATGATGAAGTACTGGTAAGCTATGAGAGCATTAATGGACTAATTCTCTTTCAAATTATTCAGCCCTCTAGAGCCAATGTAGGACCTGAGCATTTTCACCCAATCACCTTGCATTAAATTGGAGGGAAAAATGGCTGTATTAGCCAAACTGCTTAATGTTTCTCAGGCTAAGAAACAGCTTTATTTCCAGACATCTAAGTTTCAGCTTTGCTAAAACAATTGATTTATTTTTTTTAATAGCGCTCACAAAACATGAAACAAAAACCCAGTGTGGCCTCCCAGAACTGCATTACAGATTGCTGTGAAATTCCTAATTGGGAGAAAACCCCTGGCTTTGTAGAGTAAAGAAACAGGCTGTTTTGTGCTGATGAAATCCCTCCAGGATTCTGAAGGGCACCACCTCATTTTTTTGCATACATATTATGTCCTCCTACTGATTCCATTAGTGATTCATGGAAATTATACCTATTAAACACAAAAATATTCATGGATCTGGTTGCTGACATGAATATATTGGTTACAAAGACACTAAGATACCAGTTGTAAATTGAATGAGACTTTATTGTGCAAAGTTAAAACATGGTAATAGGATGGTATTTTCTCTGGACTTTTGAATCCCTGCAAGGTAAAATTATTTCTTTTAGAAAATAGAACATACTGGTTTAATGTGTTTTGCTGTGATAGTAAATGACAGAGGAGCAGATTTCCTAGCTAATATAAACAACGCAGATCTGTAGGGTGCAATTGGTTTCCATCATTTCACATGAGCTGGGGATATGTTCCTTTGTATCCATAATCAGTGTATGCAGATATTTGCAGCCTGGCATCTGCAGCCTGGGCTCTGAGCAGAATACCAGCAGCATCTCTTATTTGCAGAGTAGCGCAAAGGGCATGTGAGACTGTAAAAGAAAGGATGCGAAGAAAGCATTAAAGTATTAATACAGTAAGCTCTTGTCAGGCCTAGTAAAAATTGATAGAGGGTAAGTGAGATTATAGCAGGAAGTTTGAGTAAGCAACATTGTACATTGAATCTGCTAAGAGACATCTGCATAGCTGGGAACCATGACTGATACCTCCTTCCCCACCTGCTGGGAAGATCTTCTGTTTTAGTTTGTCACTCTTGGCTCAGCTCTGTGTGTTGATGTTATAGCAGGGCTAGCAAGGTGACCTTGGTTCCCAGATTGACTGGGTGTCTACACCTGGGATTTCAAACATTGCAGCAAAGCACATTCCTCATTTTTCATTTTTGGGGCTGGAGTCCATTGCAGAAGTAGAGATTCACAGAAAAAGCCATCCTCATAGTATCTCGGTTACCTGCTGTAATTACAGCTGCATGATCTTCTCTAATCTAAAGATGGCATGGGAAACATTCTGCTAGCATGAAAGATTGGTCTTGCGGTCATTGAAGATTAGACTCAAGACACTTAACCAAACCGAAAATGCTGAATTTTGCAAAGCTCAAGACAAATATTTGGAGAATTATTAAACAGATGAGAGCCTCCTGCTGATAAATTGGGTGTTCCTTTATATAGCATATATCACACCTTCTCTGGACTTACTTCTATGATTCTTGGCAGTGCAAAACTAAATAAACTGAAATAATGAAAGTGACACAGAAACAGATTTGCATTACATGGCACAACAGTAAAGCTAAGCCTATCATATGTGACAGTGACAGTGAGATTGGATGCTGGGATATTGGCTTACCTTGCTCATACATCCTGACACATGCCTGTGGTTGTTCAGTTCTGCTGACCTTGTTTATAAGAAACTGCTGCCTGAGCTACCGATTTTCCAGCAGTACATCTCGAGAGAAGTGTGTAGCTAGATTATACCAAATCATTAACTGCAATCAAAGGTATCATCAGTTTTCTGCACTAAGCATAATATTCTTACTGAAAGGGCTCTCCCAAGGAAGAAGATGGCTAGAGCAAAGTCCTACACATCTGTACCACAGCTGTAAATGCAAACCAGCAGATGTGGATTTTGCATATCTTGACCACTCCTTTTAGCAGGGCATTGGATCCACCTATCACACCAGATAGCTAGAGGTGACTGTTGGTGCCTAAATTGTGATTACATTTAATGTTTTTACTCAGGGGAAGGAGTGCAATATTACAGCAGAACAGCTTTCTAGATCTTCCCCATCTCTGAAGTTACCTATAGGAAAACAGTTTCTGTTCGGGCTTTTGTTTGGCTTGGGGTTTTTGCCCTATTTATTTGGTGGCAGAGATTGGTGTTTATAATTAGGCTTCAGTATTTTCATTCTGAAGAGACCAGAGGTTTGAGAGACAATGTGCTCATATATCATATGTAGAGCTACTCTGACGTCTCGGTGGAGGAATTACTGAGATACACACAGGAAAACAAAGTATTTTAAACAGGAAGAAAGTGAATATACACTAGTATCTGTGGAACATCTTCTACATTAATTATACATTTAAATTTCATCTTGAAGATCTTGCTGAGCTTTCCAAGTTGAGGATTTGTACTGTTTGACACAGCTTCGATATAATCCAAATCTCTGAATGCAGTTCTATAAACTTTCTAGCCTGCTCTTCTTTTCTAAATATTAGCTGTATAAAATGTTTCATTTTGTGTGAGTACTTTTCTTCATGCACATGGATTATTTTTCACATCCTTTTTTCTCTATTCATCATTTTTATTAGCCTTCTGTTCCATGTGTTCAGAGTGTTGCTGCTCCAGCTCCATCTTAAAATCTGGAGCTTGACTCTGCTTTCAGAAAGTCCAGAGGAATTTTTTTATTAAAGCTCATGAATATGTGATAATGGATTCCTTTCTTTGTGGATGTATTTAATTTGCATTCAGAGTCCTTATTATGTTAGATAAATATGTTCAAGCAATCTAACTTCCCACGTGTTTGCTCCTCAGAAGTAACTACCCTGAAATACTGATAACACCAGAGGTGAATGGTACTGTCTTTCTGTCTTACAGACCAAGACTTTATCTTCTCTCCTTTCATCCCAGTGATAATTGCTTATCAACAGAAGCACGCTTCCTGGTGTGACTCTGAAGTCACCAAGTTTGTGGTCCCCAGCAAAGACATATTAGTAGCTGGGTCCAGTGTATCAATCATAGTGGTTTTAATAGAAAGTGGATGATGAGGAAATATTGTATATGGTTGATTGTGGTGTCTGAGGTTGATTAACCCCTTTCATGGGCTTGTTTCTCACTCCTTTGAACCCCTTCCCACTCTGACTCTGGTATGCTGATGACAACATGGGGACAAACAATAAGAAATATTTTTAATGGAAACAAAAAAATAAATATTGCATTCCTCATTTTTCCTGTAAGAATGCTTCTAACTGCAGCGGAGCTTTCACCCCTTCACAGGATCAAAGGCACAAAGATAAGAAACATCGGAGTACATGTGGTTCATGTTAATAAAAATGCCCTTATAGCATTGCGTGCAGCAAAAGCAAGAGCAGCACTGGCTTTGGTGGAACAAAACAACAAGCTTCCAGTTCAGAAATAATCATGAGATTTAGACTGTGTTTTGCAAATGGCAACAACACTTGCATTTCACCGTAATGATACCAAAGGAATTGTTGTTGTGTCAGTACAGGAAACAGAAGGTTTCTTGGAAATTAAAGTGGCTGGGGATGGGAAGGGGATCTTTCTTTCCCCATTCCTTAGTTAACCCCTACTTAAAGTCAACCAGTCCTAACCAGTAGCCATGGTACCTCGCACGGAAGCTCAGCCTTGGGGAAGCTTGCAGCACAAGGGGGAACTGCATCTCCTCCCTGTCCCGCACCCCTCTGCAGTCGGGCATTCCTTCCCTAACTCCCAGCTGGCTGCAGCAGCTCTGGTCTGCCCCCACCACATGAGGGCAGAGAGAGTCAGGACCCCAGCACCATTCAGGGAGGAGACGCTGGATGGAGGTGGACAGCACACAGGGCATAGGCTGGCAACACAATGCCATTTGCATATGTGAGGTTGGTGATACCAGTGCAGACGGCACTGTACACACACTGAACTGCGGTACCAGTCTACAGTCCATCGCCAGGTGCATGGCACAACATGCTGAGCAGAGAGAAAGAGTAATTTTTATGTGAGTTACGGGATTGTAAAGAGGCAGCAGCTAACACTTAGCTGGCAGCTAAAAGGCTCTCAGCAGTTCATGCTCTCATGGCAAGAGGCTGCCAGTTCCCAAAGGGCTTACAGATCAATTACACAAATGAGGAGAGCGGTGAGAGGAAGGCAGTGTTGAAGAACTGAGAATGAACCAAGACCAAGAACTGAGAATGACTCTGACCCAAGTGGAGCATCAGTGACAGAGGCCAGGTACGTGTCTGCATTTCCTGAATCCCAGCCTGAGCCTTAAAACCTTTCTGCACATGCCAGTGGCCTTGCTATGAGACTCCATATCTTTTCCCAGTCTGCAAAGATTTGCTGTTTAATGAAAAGGATTAACATATTTTTCCTTCTGTTTGAATTATAGATTTTGCCATAAACATTCTGCTGTTAAACAATATTTTTCTTCCTTTTTTTGTTTAATTTAGCTAAGGTGGTAAGTCCTATTTTATGCATGGATTATTATTGAGTTGTATAGAATAGGAATACTTTGTCCAACAGAGTAATCAATTAAGTGTTGAACCCGGAGAAATGCAGTATCTTTCATCTCTTTCCTTCTCTTCTGAGCTTTTTACATTTTAAAAGAAAAGACATTCTTTTCTCTCTAGCTTTCTTTTTCCCCCAGCTGCTCTATTTTTTGGTCATAGCCTCTCCTGTGTTACTATGGTTTTGCTTTAATTTTATTCCCCCCTCCCTCTTTTTTCTTCCCTTTGCTATTTTGTTCTCCTGTTGCATCCTGTTGCTTCTTAGCATAGAGCTTCATTCTTGCAGGAGGATTGCCTCCTGCAGGCAGTGACCTGTCCTTCCCTGTGGCTTGGTCCCTCCCCACAGTTCTGCTCTAGTGAAGGCCATGGAAATCTGCCTGATCTTTGAAACACAGCACCACTGAGAGGTTGTCAGTCATGTCTTACTGTGTGCATGTTGACTGGAGCAGCAAAGCAAAAGAAAGGAAAAGGAAAGGAAAAAAAAAGTCTCTAGGAACTATGCTTCTGAGCCTGATGTTTGTAAACCAATTCCTCTGCATCAAGGCTAACAGTTTTCTTTGCAATGTTAAAGTTGATTCCCAGAGAGATTCCTTTTTAGTGTGTTGGTTTCAGGCTGCATGGTATGCTCATAGCACGTGAGGCCTTGTGCTAACCCTTACGCTCACCCAGTTGCTGAGATTTCATCCTATTCTTTATTGCCTTATATTATTCTTATTCAGTGTTATGACCTGAATTTTACTTGTATTTGATAGTATTGCAGTTAAAATATTCTTCCTAAATGTCTCAGGATTAGTGAAGCATGAATGTCAACAATGAGCTGAGAGCACAGCTTCAGCCAGGGTAGGGGAGGTTGCACCAGGTTGTTTGTTTGTATTATAATACATTGGATGCATTGATTTAAACAAAGGACGGTGTCAAAACAGCATGCTATGTTATGAATATCCATCAGGAGCAGAACAATCCATGGCCAGAGCCATATGTCCATGGCTCTAAGTTAACCACCATCAAGCAAAGTAGGTAATACAGTTTTGCATAATGTTCATTTCTGGTCCATCCCAAAGAGGAAAAGGAATTAATGGCAAGAAAAGCTTTGCAAGAATGAAGGAAGATTCGTAGCATGTGGGCTTTTTAGGTCTATTGATGGAGGAACGGTAGTAGTCTTTGGGTTTGCTTTGGTCAGGGTTGGTCAGTAGCATCTCTCTACATTATAGAAAGAAGAAAGAAGATAATCCCTTTGTATGGGTAATGCATCCTCTCTGCTTCCTTGCTCTGGCAACTTAAAGAAATCAAGGTCAAGATGAGCCTGAAAGAATGTGTTCTCCAATTTTCCTTTCTTTTCTCAGACAATGGTTGACAATTTTCTTAAATAATAGTGATTTCTTAAATATTTCAGTATTCCTATTTTGCCTGAGAACCATCTGCTGCATAAAGTCAGTACTGAAATCCTGACAGCATTCATTAAGCACTTATCTCCATTGCATTTCACTATTGTGCATGTATTAAAGAGCACCAAGAGGGCAACCAAGAGTAGTGATAAAAACCTATTGTGTTTTTTGCTTTTATAGCCATGGCATTAAACTGTACTGCCGTGCAGATTTAAAGGGCTCTAATGTTTCAGAAGGAGTCGGTCCTTGAATCTTGAAAAATTCATGCTGAATTTCTTCAGAATTTCCACAGCAAACTAAGTGTGAAAAATGGGACTTTGTTAGTGAAAATTAGGAGATTTTTCCAGTGGTTGAAGTACAGTATATAAGTAAGAGTCATCACTCATGAGGACAAATGAACCAAATATCTTCTCAGGCCTGGTATCAAAGACCTGAAACTCTAAAACCAGATGACCATAGAAAAGTGGGGGGTGAAAAAAAGAAAACCCCTTCTGTTGAAGTATTTTTGAAAAAACAATCTCAAGAACATAATTTGCTTCATAAATAACATACATATATTTTCAAATGTCCTGTAAGAAGAAAACTTTCAGCGAAACTTACAAATGTTGCTTTTTTTTTTTTCTTTGGTGGGATCTAGAGTTCTGTTGTATTATATTGCAATGCTTTTCTGTAGCTTCATCTTTCTGGCAGAACTATTTCTATCACAGTGTAATGTAATTTATTATTCTTATAAAATAAACCCTCTCTTTTCAGGAAGAGATAGTGATGCATCACAGAGGGAAGCACTCCAGCTTGTAGAAATCCCGGCTCACAGAAGTAGGATATAGCCATAGTGTAATTCCAGTGAGGCACCATCATGCCTAGGCATTTCGGGCACCAGTCAAAATGCCAAAGGTTTGGGGGGAAGAGGGGTGTGTTTTTTGTTGTTTGGAGGGGGGTTTTGGCTCTTGGTGTTTTATTTCTTTTTCACTAGAGAAAAAGAGAATTCTTTCCTAGGGCAAAAATAGACCAAATACAACCTGTGAATAAAAGATTTGTTTTTGTGAAGCTGTAGTTTATAAAAAGCAAGTTAGAGAGAGGTATCTGCTATTATATGAAACTGGCAACACTACATTCAAAAAGCAAACATTATTTTTCTTTCAGTAGCAGAAGAAAGATAGATGCTCAATGGCTGTGGTTGCATAGAGAGGCACCTAAAATGGGGAAAGAGTGCAACACTGGGTGAGCACTGCTCCCAGTAATGCCAATAATAAAAATCTTATTTATTTGAATGTGAAAATGAGCTCTTTAAAAGGAACATGCTACAGTCTTTTACAGCTGCTTAAAGGGTCCCTAAATCTGCATCTGAAATACTGCAAAATCTGTCCCTTCCCAAAAATGAGCTTTTAAATCAAACCATATTTGACTCAATTGTTTTAAAAGACAAGGATTGAAGAAAATGAGAAGCAAAAATATGGTCCCTTAATGTATTTGTCTTACTCAGCCAGTACTGAAAGAATAGCATCTGTGCCTTTTTCAATCATCTGTGCCTTTTTCAATAATTGCTGCATTATTCAGTTTGATGCACCCGGTGCGATGAACACTACAGAAAACTTCCTGGCTTTTGATTGAGAACTGTGTGGTCTCAGAAAGCCTGCAGTCTCAAAAAACACTTGCCAAGGACATACCTGGTTTATTTAATGAACAGGAAACAGTGCAGTTGACTAGTACTGACCTTGCCTGCAGGTACCACATCCCTGAAAGACTGCGAGGGAAAAGTAATGGACAGTACGATGAAGTGATGCACAGCTGGGCAGATGATACTGCGAAGAACAGTTGCCTGATTTGGTAGTGCTGTATTTTCTTTGGACAGGTTTATGAAGTGTGTTTGTACCTTCCAGCAAGACTTGGGAGCGCCGCTGCTGCCGTAGGTTAGCAGGGACACCTAGTGGCTTTGGTAAATTAAACTGGGATTGCTTCTGCCACCTTCTGATAAACTCGCAAGGTTTTTGAGGAAAGGCTCTCGGTGCCTCTCTTCTTCAGTGTTATCTCTCAAAGCATTTTGCACCAAAACGCTTCTCTGTACTTTTTTTCTCGATTCTATGAAGCAGGGAGAAAAACGCATGTGTGCTTTAAGTATTGTGACAGACTTTCAGGAGAAGAAAGAGGGTTGTTGATTATTGCATGACTGCTGTAATCAGGGTTTGCGGAAACAAACAAGCAGGAGGTCACTTAAAATTATGAATTCCACATATCAACTTTATTATTTTATCAGTATTAAAGCAGGGAAATGCTGTTTATGCCTGTGGTTCTGGTTGTTTAAAGTAAATAATTTTAAATATAATGCAAATAGTTCTTTTCTTTTGTCACATAGGTATTAGCATAACCACATTTTTTTGTCTTCTGGGACTAAATAATTCCCACTAAATCAATAATGCTTATGAAAGTGAGACACTTAAATGACACTTGAGGAATCTTTACATGTAAAATGCTTTTCCTGTAAAGCCACAGGTCAACTTCTAGGTGAAATTTAAACCTATATATAACCAGTGTACAAGGTCACCTTGTACTGCAGCAGATAAAAGCAGCCATACCAGCTTAGGCAGGGATTCATCTAGCCCAATATTATGTCTCATTTGTTGATGGCAGCAACACCAGAAGTGTCCCAGTGATAAATGTGAGCAAGCCGGACTTTGGCAGGGTCCTGTCTGGCTCCTGAAGAAACCGGGAAAAAACAAAGGTGTCAGAAGGTTAGCACGGTTCACCAAGCACAAAACATGGCTCGCTGTGTCGAGGTGCTGCTCTGCACTGGTGCTGCACCCCATGCTTACCACCTTTGCAGACACCAGCAGCCACTGCGGCTGCCAGCACAGAGCAGCGTTACACAGCCATTTTGGCAAAGGCTCCTTAAGAGTTTCCAGGAGGGCATCAAGATAGTAAAGAAAAAACAGGATAGGTGGCCCAAACCTGGTGGTGGAGAGTTTAGAATCGAATTGCAGGGGAGCTGGTCCCTTCAGTCAAGAGCTTTAAAGTGAATGGTGTTACATAGAAGAGAAAAAAATAGCTCACAGGCTTTTAAATCAAAAAGCAGAAACAGGGGCTGATCCCATGCGCTTGGAACAGGAAAGACCTGTCGAGATCCTATGTAGATGAATTTCGAACAATCTTTCTCAGCAGATAGTGTTCTCTGTACTGATGTTTTAGGGGTTTGCTCCTGTGCCACATTCAGTAATGATACACAGTCATTCATATGTTATTAGAGAAGTCTGAGGCCATCCTTTTCCCACACAAAGTACCTTACTTGAAACAGAAATAGTCTACAGAAGTTATCCTCCCATAATGTCATTGATTATAAAAGCTAGACATGACATAGACGGTAGTTGATGGCAAGCCTTGTTACAAAATCTGTTTCCACAGATGACAACAGACTTGTTAGCTGTGATTTTCCCTCCTCTGGTTTCATCAGATGACGTAACACAGACCCTCTGAATCTTCTTCTTTCTGCATATGTATATTAATGCTAGATTGAATAAATTATAAGCATCCTCCAATTTCAAACAGCTGAATACTGAATAGACCTGCCCTGGACAGGTTTCAAGATAGTTGACTTTCGCTGATCCTCGTAAGCACGTGATTTCCTTTTACATTTTTTCAGCATCACAGTATCTTGTTATACAGCTTCTTAAAGATCTATGCACCATTCCACATGAGGGAGCGAGGTTTTTCTCCCAGCTTTGGTCCAAAACTTCCCCAAGTCACTTGAAAATTTACCACTGACATTAATTATCTTCTGATTAAACCTCAGTTTTTGCTGCCTTCCACGGTTGTGTTCTCAACTTAGTTTTACTGTGTTGGAGTAGGATGAAGGAGGGCTCCACATATCATCAGTTAACCAATGACTAGAGTTTAAGAAACACTACTGCAAAGTGCTAGTATTGTAATATTGTACAAAGACACTATCCTGTCTCATGAATAGTGGCTCTTTGTTCCTTGTCTCTCCCACAAGGTGCTCTGAAAGGAGGCCTGAGAGTAAGCACTTGGGAAAGAGATTGCTAAAAGTTTTGTACTCTCATTTCTTGCTCTGCCTACACCCAGAACCATTTTTAAATTCTGCATTTTTCAAATTGCAATGAATATGCTTCTTTCTTTACATATTCTGTTAGCAGTATTTTACTCCTATCTTTATTTTAAATATGAAGAAGGTTCACTATGCTACTGCACCATTACTATACAGAAATACATAGTTCATAAAATTCTGGATTTTTGTGTCTAAATTTTGCTTTAGGGCTTTATATATTTATTAAGATACTAAAAAGTTTTAAAGAAAGGAATGTTTTCAATTCTTCTTGGCAGTATTCCTAGTTCTTACACAAGCATTACCTACCTTTTGCTGAAGTTGTCATTACTAACGTGGCTTGATTCTGGTTTTACTGCGCTGTATGAGAGTCAAAAGTTGTTCTAGATATCATTGCCAAATAATGAATGGCTTCTTTGAATTAAAAATTTAATTTGCTAGACTTAGACTGGAGAAAACAAAATCCAATATCATAGTTGTTTTGAGATTTCTTTATTCTCCTCAGCCTGAAGGACTCATTTATTTGCTTGCTTTACGCTCATTTTTTTCCATTTGCCTTAAAACTTTTCAGTCTCACCAGTTGTTTAAAGAGTCTTTGAAGTCACATGAGAACCAGGGTGAATATATGTATGGAAATACTTATTCATCAGTGTCTTGGTAAGTTAAAAATAAAGGTATTTCAAGTAGTATAGCTACTGTTTTGAGAAATAGGGTCTAAATCAGAGCTGAGAATGATGTATTCAGCATTTCCTCAAACGGCACATGCATTTTCATGCAGATATAGGTATATGTTTCCAGATAATTTGTCATGTAACAGAGATACCCAAATATATTTGAGATTTTTTTTGTACCGTTTCTGGAATTTATGGCAGGGAACAGGTATTCCTGTTCGTATATTAACAGTATGTTTCAAGTAGAATATGATAGAAGGAAAAGGATATAAATTATATACCAATTTTACCCAGCAGGGGAGTGGAGTGCTGAAAAGGCCAATGAAATGGAAGTGTGAAGTGCTGACCTCTAATACTACCTTAATTAAAATTGTCTCTGCTAAAGTCCTTGCAATTCCAGGAGCTGACTGCCATAGACACTTCACACTTCATATTGTGCAAGTGTAATTTAAAATTTGAGACAAGGGAGCAGTTATCATGTCCACTGGAAAAGCTACAAATCACACAAGTACAAAAAGCAGTATATCACCTTGGCAAATTAAGGTGGTAGCATGCAAGATTGGCTTTTTGGGTCTCTGTTACAGATGCTTAGTCAATTTTATTGATAATACCTCAGACTAGCAAGTGCAGTACATACTTATACCCGTCTAAAAACAGTTCCTGAACACATGGCAAATGCTCTGCCCGAACAACCAGCTAGCACCAGATGGCATGGCAGGACACTGTCTAAAACTTTTATGAAATAAAACTGCAAAGATTTGCTTTTCTGCAAAGAAGGACATACCTAAAACTCCTCAATTAAATTCAGAAAAATACCTATTTGTAAGGCAAAGAAGGACATACCTAAAACTCCTCAATTAAATTCAGAAAAATACCTAATTTGTAAGGGGCTCCTTAGCAATAGAAGTCTTGTTCGAAGCTTGCTGATTTTTTGCCCCTTGTTGCTTAGGTCTGTGCATTACTGAAATAGCAACCTCGGCCTTAACCCACTTACCCAGTTTTGAGACTCTATGAATTCAAAATGTAAATCTCACAAGGGGTTAGTTTTGGGGTTTTTTTCAGTTTCTAGAGCAATTATATAAGTGTCAATTATTCGTGTTACAGGATTTGTAGAAGGCTTGTTATTTATTCAGAAAGAACACATTTCATGTTTATATTAGTCCCAATATTTTTAATTTGTAGAGGGCATTTCTAGGAAGAAAAGGCAAAAATAAAGATAACTTTTCTTCCTCAAGACCTTAGGAAAGTTTCAAGGCTCCTTTTGGGTCATCCTTTTGCGAGATGGTAGAGGCAATGTTTACCAATCAGATCCTGTTGTGTACATGCTGTTGTGCCATGCCGGGCTTGCTCCTTAAATGTCATCATCAGGCCTTTTTACAGTGTTCTGAGTGCTAAAAGCCACTCAGTCAGGTAGAGTTAGAGCATGCCTGAAAGGTTACTGAGCACAGCCTTGCTGTCTAGGCTCATTTGGTCAGATGGTATTGGCATTGCTTTCCATAGCTAAACAAAACATTTGCATTGTTAAAAAGTTAATAATACAGAGAGAGTCATTAAAAGGGAGGAAAAGTATTGAGCTCTTGCTTGAAATGGTGACTCAGTGAAGCAGACAGATTTGGGAAAGCTGCTCCATACGGCAGAAGCTCTCAACCAGAAGGTCCTCCCACCAGCACCGCCAGCTTGTGTGAAGGGATGCAGAGGATATGCATGCTAGCCAGGCAGTGGGAAGTGGATCATACATTTAATCTACTCTCCACCCACCTCCCCTGTGCTTTTTTAAGGATGTGCAGCCATTCCAAATTATGGCCATTAGCCAAATTGCTGTCTGGAACTGTTTGGAGGGATTTTGGGTCTGCATTCAGATTGCCATTCCTATCTCCTCTGTGCCTTTTTCCCCTTCATCCTACCCCATGTGAAGTCAGTGATTCATTCTCTTTCCTTTCCTCCATATGGCAGGATGTATTAGAAAAGAGGGAGAAATGCTCAACCAGAACATATTCTTTCAGTCCCAGAGGAGGCAGAGGGGAATAAACAGCATTTGCAGCTTATTTTCTCCTCTTTATATTTGTGCAAAAGCCAGAAGGTTTGGGCTGTTTCTTTTCCCTTCCAGTGACAAGGGCTGGTCACTGAGTCCCAACGGTACGCTTATTTGACTGATAAGCAGATAGCAGCACTCCATGCAACTACCTAAAATCCTTTTCTGTGCAGTTGATGGTGCAAAATTCAGTAAAATGTTGATCAAACTCCAAGTTGCACTCTCTAAACATCTGCCTGATGCTAACTTCATCTTATAAATTCTTGTTCATGAGATCTTTACAGTCAGTGCTTACACATCGGTATTTGGATATAGTTGCCATGCAGAAAATAAGATAAATTAGCTAGACTGACCATTTGTTAAAGGAAAACATATAAATGTGTGTCAAGTATCAACAAAAATCAGTTTAAGCGAAGTTAGACAGTGCAGTGTTTAAAAAGAAAGAACCTCCCTCTTTATTAACAGTAAATATATACCAATCAACAGAACCAATGAAAATTTACCAGCATAATTTCTTTTCACTAGAACAGCAAGGCAGATATTGACCAACTGTCTTAATTTACTTGCGGTTTAGCTTTTCAGGCATTACATTTCCTAACTGTGAACAGAACTGGCAGCCAAGTGACTCTTGTTTAAAATGTGTTTGTGTTAAAAAGAAAATGGAGATACTGGTATGGAAGAACAAATTGTGCTTACAGCTTTTAGAAAGACAGAATGCATTTTCTTCATCAATGATAAGTTTTAATCCACAAGATTTTGAGTCAAAACTTCACAGAAGAAACAACTATACTGTTGCCAGTACTAATTTGTACATGGTGTTCTCATGGTTCTGTCTAAGATGGCACAGTAGTCATCTAAAAATCATTTCATTAAGGATTAAAGTGACCTTCCCACTCTGGCTGATTTTACATAGGACACCTTTGAAATAAAAAGAGTCCCAGAATCTTGTAGGCTTTGTAAATTTATGTGTTGCATTTCAGAAGTGATGCACAGTAAATGCTTACAAGTGGTCTGTTGCAAAAGCTCAGCTGTCATGTCACCTCTTCAGCCACAAAACTCAACTTCATTTGGTAATGCACCTATACGTGTGTTGCTTTTGGGTGGAAGACCAGACTTCAAAGTCACTTAAGCATGATGGTCTCTAACTGTAAATACTTAATCTGCCCATCTGCCCTTCTTTAGATGTAAACTGAAAGTATGTTTAACAAATGAGTTATTTTAGTTTCCAAATTATCTGTAGGTTACTTAAAAGTTACAAACATATATGCATTAAAATAATCCATATGAAAATGAGTCAGCTTCATTTCAAATGACTTGGGCTTTAATTAAGGCTCAGTAAGAACTATTCACCTGATGGACCCCAAAAGGAAAAAATACAATCTACCCAACTGTGGCATCTGGTATTTAGTGCTATCAGGCATTTAACAAAGTGCTCCTTTCCCTTCTTCATAAGGCAAGTCAAAACCAAGGGACAGTCTAGAGACCAGAGACGTGGTCCTGTAGTCGGTCCTACTGCAAGTCAAATGTCACTGTGCAGGGATCTGCCTGGATAATATCAATGGGATGTTACGGATCAAAATCCTTAGTCTGGGAACCAGAGAGAAACATGGACAGCAGCAGCTGCCACACTGAACACCCTCTTATGCCAAGGATTTTTCAAGAATGTTGTGGTTCTTTCAAATGCCAAAATAAATGCCTAGCTCTTACGAATTTTTCTCTCACTTCTAGCACCTAAGCTGCCCATAAAACTGGTTACTTATCTTCACAGTGAAGGATCTTAGCCTGGGACCCCACTGAAAAATACTGGCTGAAAATCTGTTCCCACAACAGCTGAGAACCCTTTTTCTTTAAATATATGGCTGTTGTTAATGAAATAAACATGAAGCTTTAGTTCCCCAAATTCAAGCAACACCGAAACTGAAAAAGGTCTTCAGTATCACTGGTCAAAATCACAGTTCATGGCTTTGATCCAGAAGTTACTACAGAACATGTCCTAATTCACATATGAATTTCCCAGAAATACAGAAGCAAGGATGGCTGGAATACAACAGCTGGCTACTTGCTCAGCTACACTAGCCAAAATCTTCATAGTTGACACATAGACTTTTTTTGTAATTTTTAATGCTATATAGTCTGTGTAACCTGAACTTTGGAGTTAATTTACCCTCTCCCAATAAGAGTATTATATTTATTTTTATTTAATTTTATCTTGAATTAAACTTCCCACAGAGTGGCTAACTGCCTACCAATTCTTGGTTTTATACAATAGTTTTCTTAAGTCTTTTTGGGAACACTCAATTCATCAAGACCTGCAAGCAGAATGCAAAATAAGGCATTCTGAATCACTGATTCAAAAAAAAGATATAATGTCCACTATTAACTCTGTGTTCTTCTCTGTCAGAAGTTGGAAGATAATTGAAGTGTGCAGTTTTCCTTACCCAAGTGATTGTCAGTGCTCCTAAACACTGAAAATGAAGCTTGAGCAGGAGAGTTCTGAATCACAGCACTGGGATTTAGCCTGCGCCATTCTCATCTATCACTTTTCTACAGAAGAAGCTTTTATTTTATACAAGCACAGATAGCACAGTAATTCTCTGCTGTTTAATCTCCACCACATATACCATTACTGGTTGCCAACTTGTCCCACACTGCCACTGCAACAGCAATGGCAGACATTCAGACCTCACTAATCAGACTGCCCCTGCAAATCACAAATTTACCATGAGGTAATACTAAAATTTTATAAAAATAATATTGTAGAGTTTCCTTTTTTTTTCCTATCTTTTTTAAACTTTTTTGGTCCGTCTGCTTCTATATTTTAGAGCTCACAGTTCCTCAAACTCAACATCTTGAAATTACATCTGTAAAAGTGGGTTTGGTTTGTCTCACTGGGATCCAGAAGCTTAGCTTAAAACCCAGAGGCTCAAAGTTTATCAGAATTGGCATTATCATTGTACTAAGTGCATCTATGCACTTAGAGAAGTACACTATTTTTTTCTGTTTCTACCTCCTAAGTGTATGCTTTGTATTATACTGACTGATTGAAGATGGGATGGCACAACATTTTCTGATTTTTTTTCTAGCAGAAAGGATTAGGTTTAAATGACCCTATTAAAAAATAAAGATTTTCTATCATAGAGGGAAAAATAAAAAACCCAGACAGCTATAGGAAGGTTAGAGAGACAGAAATTGGAAAAAGAAACCATCTATTGAGCAAACAGTTATCCTTAACCTGACTGACTTCATGTATATGAGTCATCCTGTCGGATTCAGTAGTTCATCTGCTTTTAAGTATTATGTGATATTGCTGCCTTTGAGGGTACAGGAACCTCTGTGGAAGTGAAAGGGCTTTTTATTTTAAATCAGTTTATATAATAAAGAAGGAAGGACAATCCAGTGTTCTGATCTGAGATACCCACTGCTGGTAACATTAAAAAAAATAGTATTTCTGTATCTTCCTTAATTACTTGAGGAAGTCCCATCCAGCTGCAGGAGACTGTACCAGATGCATCAAAGCTGCAGAAAAGCTTACAAACTTAGGGAAAGCCTGACAGTGAGTAAAATCTTACTATTATTTAGTATGTGTCTGACCATACACTTCATACACAAATGCACAGCCATTGACAAAATTACTTGCTTGAAGAAATTAACTGGAATTTGTTTCACAGCATTTCTGCTCCCAGTGATACCACTGGCAAGCTGCTTTGACTGCAGTGGGAACAAGATCCTTTTCATCCTCCTACCTAGTAGAATATTTAGCTGGAAGTGAAGCTAGTCTGTAAGACTAAACACTCAACTGTCTTCAAAAACTGCAACGTCGTTTTAGCAAGCCGTGCCTGTATTCAGCAGCAGGATTGCCATCCAACAACATGCCCACACAGACTTGAGCACACCAGAAGGGGGTCTTATATCCACAATTGCATGAGAACCACACTTAGGTTTTCAGTGTCCGCCTGCAAGAGGCACAGGGGTCTCAAGGGTTGTCAGTGCAAGCCACAAGTTCACTTCAGCAGTGCTGAAGTGATCCACACCTTCAAGTGTTTCAGCCCAAACTCCCGCACTCTGATCCCTCTCCAAGAAAGAGGAGGCACAAAAGAGTGCACATTTGCAGAAGGGAAGAGGATAGTTCCCACCGCTCTATTGAAACAAGGTCTTTTGAAGCATCAGGCTCTGACCAGCTCTTTGGCCAGGGACTTTTTCAAGTAACACAAGATATTAGCGATACATCCTTACATCCTGACAGAGGGTGGTTTAGGAAATAGACATTTACTGATGTTACCCATGGAAGCTTGGTTTGACAGTGCTGTAAATCTGGGTTCAGCATTCAAAGGAATCATAGTAAGACCATAATGTTATGACTGATGTTAGGTCAGATACTAAAGTCTTACAAGGAAAAAGGGGTGTTTTCCATGAAATAGCAGGTCTGATTGCGGGTGTGCATAGGAGGTGGGGGATGTCGTTTCAGCAAATCCTCTCTGTCCCCAGTCTTAAGCTGAAGTATCCAGTTCTTGTATCATGGGATGTAAGGCATAAAGTCATTAAAAAGAAGGCTCTGAATGTAATGTCTAATGTCACTGCTTGGTAAGAGACCTGGATAGGTTGATACAGTGCTTATTTGTATTTCGGATAGATTAAATATACAGGAAAAAAAATAACCTATGAGTATTCCTGTATTTTTTACATCAGCTGCTTTTCAAAAAGTGTTGAGCTGAGCTCAGGCAGTTGTACTCGGGAAGAGGAATACCTAGACTTTATTGTGATGGGACTGAACTGGTTATCCTTTCAATATTCACTAATGAAGTGTTACTTTACTAACTGCAGCCACTCCACAGTTTGTGTTTTGTCTGTTTTGAAAGAGACTGAAAATGGAGTTAAGGGTGATTGCTATATTATTCTTGTACTCATTCAATTGTGGTATATAACTGCTTATAAGCAAGAAGTTATGATAACCTTAGGAAAGGAAGAAAAGAGCAAATCATTTTTATTTTTACTTAGCCAGCAAAGACAATATTGTGGAAATATTGAACACTTTTCACAGTTTCATGTCATCTGCCAGGGTGTGGTATTGATTTCCTTTAAATTTATAACTCAGTTCTGTGTATCTATAATTATATGCAATAAGGCAACAAATAGTCATTTCTCCTTCTCCTTTCAAAAAAAAAAATTAAAAATGTGTGAATCCTCTGAATTTTGCACAGCACTTGGTCTTTTTTTTTCCCAGAGCAGAGTAATTAGAGAGAAAGAGAGCCTGTCTTAAGAGTCCACCAGGTGTTTATTTCTGACTCTTATTATTCCCATACCAGCTGCTTCAGTAACAAGCAGAGGAGTGGTCATTGCTACATTTTTTTCCTCCGCTGATTTCATTTAAGAAGCTAGTGAAATCACCAAGCCACATTATTGCAATGTTTTTGATACAGTTGGATGCGGAATCAGGAAATCAAACGCAAAAACATAAAAAGCTTTGAAAAAAATTATCATGTGGAAGAAAGGGAGCTCTTTTTGTATTTCTGTCATACACAAGAACAAGGATTACTGCTTTACAGGGGATTTGCTGGGCTGTGAATTGTGTAAAAGACGTTGAATTAAAATCTGGCCGCCCAACAAAAAAAATGTATGTACTGGAGGAATGTGCGCAGCCCAGTTATTCCTTTTTGAGTACCATTCTTCCGCATTCTTAAACATGAAAGCTGAATTTGGCTGAGATGCAACTGTGAGAAACAGACTGAGTACAGTATCTTGAATGAGCTGGTTGTGTGAGGCCCTGAACACCAATAACAATTCATGGATCTAGAGATTTTTTTGAGGACTCTGAGCTTGGGCACAGTCAAAATATTCTTCTGAGGCTTATGGCTTCTCCTTACATAGTGCATATGAACACTTAGAGGTCATGAATACTAATATGGTATATGCAAAAAAATGAATAGCTGCTTTAGATACACTATACTGATTGACTTTATTATGGGGGAGAGGGGGGAATCATGGAAAATACTGGCAGAGATAACCATTTCGCAGTAGATCTGTATGAGTGGAAACTGTTGTTTTAACAGGTTTTATTGTCTTTCTGTTAGTCATCCCACTTACCAGCTCCTGAGCCATGAATAGTTGCACATCTGGCAATTTCATACCATATGGAAAGTTAACTAGTGGTAATTCCAGTGAGATTTATGGCAATGTGCAGCAAAGTTTCTCTGCACTACTGATCAATAGAATTCAGTCTGAGCAGTGGAAATCTCCATCTTAGTGTGTGCGTTTCAAGGATGAAACCTTAGCTGACTACCTTTTGCAACCTCATTAATTTTGATCAGCTAAGACAAGGCTCACAAAGTATCTAAAGCTACCCAAAGACACCTTTAGATACCTAAATGTATTTTTGCTACCTAGATCTCCCAGTTGAAACAGACAGTTGCTTACTACATGTGTGTCTCTGGCCTGTAGCTCATTTCTCAGTTAATTATTTCTCAAAACAAAGTAAATTAAATAAAATTCCAGGGGAAAAAAAAAGGTTTTTATTTTTAATCCTTACGCTAGATTTACTGAGCTAGGTCTTAGTGCCCTTGAATGAAGAAGCCAGTAGATATGGTTTTTTTGGATTTTAGCAAAGCTTTTGACACTGTCTCTCACAGTATCCTTCTGGACAAAATGTCCATCACACAGCTAGACAAGACCATAATACGCTGGGCGAGCAATTGGCTGACGGGTCGGGCTCAAAGAGTTATAGTAAATGGGGTTACATCAGGCTGGCAGCCACTCACCAGTGGGGTTCCCCAGGTCTCCA
>NW_008796051.1:3329230-3335902 GCF_000699145.1 Aptenodytes forsteri | reverse complement strand
GATTCTGCACCTGGGATGGGGTAATCCTGGTTATACATACCAATTGGGGGATGAGAGGCTGGGGAGCAGCCCAGCAGAAAGAGATCTGGGGGTTTGGGTTGATGGCAAGTTGAATATGAGTCAACAGTGTGCCCTGGCAGCCAAAAGGGCCAACTGTGCCCTGGGATGCATCAAGCACAGCATAGCTAGCCGGTCGAGGGAGGTGATTGTCCCACTCTGCACTGCACTGGTGGGGCCCCACCTCAAGTACAGTGTGCAGTTTTGGGTGCCTCAATACAAAAAGGACATCAAACTATTAGAGTGTGTCCAGAGGAGGGTGACCAAGATGGTGAAGTGCCTCGAGGGCAAGACTTACGAGGAGCAGCTGAGGTTTGTTCAACTTGGAGAAGAGAAGACTGAGGGGTGACCTCATCGCAGCCTACCACTTCCTCAAGGTGGGCAGCGGAGGTGGAGGTGCTGATCTCTCTCTGGTGACCAGCGATAGGACACGAGGAAATGGAATGAAGTTGCATCAGGGAAAGTTCAGATTGAACATTAGGAAAAGGTTCCTCACTGACAGGGTGGCCAGTCACTGGAACAGGCTCCCCAGGGAAGTGGTCTTGGCACCAAGCCTGTCAGAGTTCATGGAGCGTCTGGACGATGCTCTTAGTCATATGGTTTAGTTTTAGGTAGTCCTGCGAGGAACAGGGAGTTGGACTCGATGATCCTTATGAGTCCCTTCCAACTTGAGATGTTCTGTGATTCTATGATTCTATGACTGAAAGCATGATCACAGTAATTAGCCCTAGCTGGAGAACTGCCTGAAAAGAAAATTTCAATTGCCAAATAACTGATATCATCCTTATATATACACATACAAATAAACACTGTTCTTATGATCATTCTTGAATTCTAGATCATTCTAGCATTGTTTGTCATTGGGATAAGTAATAAAGCTTAAGACTGCCATGAATTTTCCAAATCAAATTAATTATAACTTACTGACAAGGAGTTTGGAGAAAGTCATATCACATATTTCAGAATAGAGGGAAATTGCCAGCATTCTTTGCTTCGTGGATAACCTTTCACTTCCAGATTCAGAGGGCATAATCTTCCCCTCAGGATACAAGTAAAACGAATGCCTCTTTTATTTTTCCTCAGTCATTACAGAGGTTTTGCATTTATAGTAGTGTATGCTCAGAAATTACACAGATGTGCAAGATATCTTCCACTGGAGGAGATGGAGGAAGATCTTCTGTGCACAAATCCGATGGTATCCTTTGTGCTCATGCATGCTCCTTGTTTGCATCCCCCTCCTCACTCCCATGTCCAGTAATACTGAAAATATGTAATGCTTTTGAGAGTGAACGAATTACCCTCCTTCAGTTCTCCTCTTTTCTTCAGTTTTTCTAGCTACTGTTTGGCCTAAGTGACGTTTCAGAGCTAGAAACTAACTGAAAGAGTGAAATATTACTTACAGCCTTCATCAAGAAGTATATCAATGCTTGCTGTAGTATAAAACTTTTTTCAAACAGCACCTACAGTAGCTTTTGAATAAGTGAATTTCTGTTGATAGTACAGGTACCTGAAGTCTTAAGATCCCAAATGACATGGTCTCATCTGTGTTTCTTACAATTGTCTTTGACAGTAATGAGATTTTAATTAGGAATAAAACTGAGACATCATTATGGATAGATGTATCCATGCAGACTCAAGCATTCATTTTTTATTTTTTTAATTAGGCCATGTGAAAGTGCTCTGGCAACAGAAAGATATTTTAGCATTGATTTTATTTAGGACAAGGACAAGTATGTTATTCTCAGAGAGCATTATTACAGATGGTATAAACAGTGCTCTCCTTTAAAGACTTCTAAGCGTATGTGCATTTTTGCACATGCTAATATGCACGAACATAGAACTGGTTAAAAATTATCTGTTGAAACTGTTTCTTGATAGACTATTGTGTTTTTAATGAAACACAACTGTTGTAGAAAATGTCTTAAGGAAAAAAAATTATTGGAAAACAGTTTTTCAACAAAAGTTAAAATATTTTTCAAGAGAAAATCACTTCTGATTTTTGTAGAGTTGTACTGTACAGCTATAGAGTGAGACAGAAACTACACTGTAAACTAAATCTCCATCTCTGAGCTGAAGTCTGTAGACCTAAACCAGAAAGAAAACTACTGCAAATGTAGTGTGAGTATAGTTTAGGCGTACTACTCGACTTGTATAGGGACAGTATAGCAGTGCTATGAAGAACCATTGTGGGTGTCCCAGGAAACAGTAAGGCAGTGGATGAGCTCGTAATGGGTGCAAAAGAAACTGGGCAATGCAGCGGTTACAGAGCTTGTAGCTTTGCACCAGCTTATTGCTGTCAGGACCCAAGTGTCTCCTGCCAGGTGAAAGTCTCTGGAAATCACATGTAGATCAGGAACAACTGCAGGACAGAGAACCATGCACTGTGAGTGTGATATGTCAATTTCTCTAGGAAGCAGCAGGAGTACATAGACACAGACTACCTTGCCATGGAAAAGAAAGAAAGAAAAAAAATTGTTTTCTGGCCTGTCTTTAAAACTATACACAATTACCCTTTTAACTAGCATGGTAGGGCAGATGAGTAAACCCAATATGGAAAGCTGTGCTTTTTAATGCCTTTTTTTGTGATTAACCAGAAAAATAAGTGTGTTTGGGATATTGTGAAAGTATCATTTGTTTTTTGCTAATAATTAAAGGAAATATTTACAAAATATATACTAATTCAAACAGCAGAGGCTCTACCTTGTACAAAAAGTGCCTTCATCAGGTCTGACACTAACTGAATGAAGTGCAGATTTTCAGGAAATCCCTCTTACTTCCAAAGAAATGTATAAATATCAAGTCACAAAAGTTGTGAGGCAACAATCTCCATTGCCAGGGTTTGGAAAGATCTTGGAAAGTTGCTAGTGATACCCTAGCAAGAGTGGGTACAGATTTCAAGCAAATGGGTGACAGTAAATGCTCAGAAGTATGGGTTTCAAGTGTGAAAAAAGTAGTTTGGCTGTGAAGCATACAAGAGTTAGTATCTTTCTGACTGCTTCACTTGGGAGCCACCTACAGCACTGCTCTGACACCAGGAGATCTGCAATGGGTCAGGCTCAAATTATGACTGACTCAGCTGAAAAAATATGACTACAAAATTTCAACTATTTTGTGTCTTCCACTTTCTCTCTCTTTCTCTTCTTCTTTCTCTCAACATAGTGGCTTAGTTCAGCTCATGCTGACACCACTAGATATCCGGAGTAACATTCATGAAGTATAGGTATGACTAAAGCAGAGATTAATGGTTGTGTCTTGTTCACCTGTCAACATGTCAGGTCTTATTTATGAATGTCCTACCTTGACCCTTCTGCAGGCTGATTTTGATTCTAAATATATTTTAAGAATGCCTTTAACAAACAGGAAATCCCCAAGGCAGTTCACTATTTTCTTCTTCTCTCAAGTGTATACATTATGATCAATGCTATTTTAATTCAAAGTACAGAAGCTTTGTACGGCTGTCCCTAGGGTATCTTCCTTATCTGAGCCATTAAGTGGTTACAGTTGGGTCTATCATGCAATTTCTTCCTGCATAACCTATTAGTGTTGACCAATGAGCTGAAATATATCCCTTCTTTCCTTTGTGTCACCCCCCGAGTGCTGGCCACAATTTTCTGCTACGATAGCCACTCTGAATTCAACAGCATTTTATCAACAGAGGGCCTTCTGACAAGGACTAAGAAATGTGTTTATTCTCTTGTGCTTATTTTTAATGTACCGAATGTAATGCTGTAACTCCTGTACTGTCTCTCCAGACTCTGACTACTCCTGCAGTCTACAAAGAGCAGCGTCAGATAGCTCAGCAGCTTGCTTACGTGCCGTGCTCTGAAGGCCTTGCATATGACGGTATGAAGACAGTCCCCAGTGAAAATGCTCTTTGTTTTGACTGATAGGGTTTCAGTGCAAGATACAAGTAGAACAGCTACAAACATGCTTATCGAGGTGGAAAAAACCACACAGTTGATGGGTTTCATTTTTCCTTGTATTAGCCAGATAAATTCTACTGTAATTATGCATGTGTTACAATTTCACTACATGTATCTTGTCTCACCACCACCACGGGTGCTATACCCACATACTTTTGAGATTCTTGTCTTAGCACAAAAGAAAATACGTTGGTTTCAATTTCTTCAGATTTCCTGTTTAATTCAATTTTTAGCTATTTTCAAACAGTTGGAGCTATAAACTTTAAACTGTATCTACCTCCAGCCAACATGGATTCATGTTACCCTTCTAAAATGCATTTGGTGTTTCAGATGTACTTAGCTGAAAAGGTTTCTTAAAAATACAGGGTCTTAAGTATTCAGAGACTTTTGGCTAAACAGGCTTTGAGTTGTGTTATGAAGCAACAACAGTACTTGTAGTACTAATTGATCGATCCCTTAGCTTTCCTGGGCATGTTCTGTGTGCGCATGCTTTAGCCTATATGGACCATGATTTGTCACCAGGCTCTGTGCTTCTACCACAAAAAAACTGCAGACACCCAAGTCAGTAAATTGAAATTGTTTGAAACCCTCCTTGGTGACTGCAATCACAGGATTGTGGTCAACTTTAAAAATTAACTCTACCAGACCCATACCCTGTGGAGTACCATGCAGTTTTAGTCTCTCTTTTGTCCTGTCTGGTATTTACATAGAGCTGCTAGGGAAAAAGTTCTCACCTGCCTTCGTTGTACAGATGGCACATGAATCTGTCTGCCTCTCCTAACCGCCAATAAGGTCAGTGTATCTTAGCTTTCCTATTGTGTGTGTGGATAAGATAACAAAGAAGATCTTTGGGTGTTAAATCTAACAAAAATGAAATTATGCTAATGGACAGAAGCCTGTAAAATATATTGTTAAAGTTACCACTGAGTGTCTCTGTTTACAAAAGTTGGAAGTCAGCACATCATCAGAACAGTCCATTTTTTCTGAAAGCCATAGAGCTCTCTTTAACATGCAGGTATTTGAAGGAAACATCCATATATAACAGGTTATATCAAGAACCTTTCTTATGGTGTCCTAGATACAATGTAGATTGCTTGTGGCTTTCTAAGTGGATTATTGAAGTGCGATTCAATTATGCTTGAATGTACTAGCCTTCGAAAGTCTGCTACTGGCCCAGATTTAAAGCAGCTTCCTTTTTTTCCAGTAGCTTTCCATCACCAAGATCTTCACTCACTGAAGCTGAGGAGCAGCTGGATGTTAGAATTAAAACTTCAGAGGGAATTCCATCCCTGTTTTTCAACATAGGAGATACTGTCCAGGCAACAGGGATGTCATCTGTACTGCCAAGCCCAGACAGTTTTAGAAGAACGATTGTTTCTTTCAAGATGAAGAAAGTTAATCTTTTAATGTAGAACTGCTGTTGACAAAAGCTTCCCTTCCTTCTCTTTAATCAATGCAGTTAGCCTTCCTACTGATTTAGTTTCAAGTTAATTTATTCAGACTGCATTGATTAGTGCAGATATTGAAAGCAAGTATAGTATTTAACACTTTCACATCCTCTTGTTCAGTGTCCTGTTCATGGCAGCAGAACTTTCTAAGGTTCATCTGCCTAGATCCACTGTGAAACACAACAAGGTCCTCTTTGAAATAACAAATCCTGACTTGCAAGAAATTTTTACTCTCATGACTGCTGCATTCCCCAACAGCAACAACTTTATCTCTTTCCTTGTTGTCATATGGTTTCCCCTTCTGTACCACAACAATCTTGCCTTTCTTCCCCTGTGATAAGTCATTGTCAGTATCTGAAACATTAAAATCTTGCAAGAATCATCAGTGACACGGAGCTTGATGTATCAGTTAGGGTTAAAGTGACTTAATAAAAATGTGGACTCTTTTAATATAATATGCATCATTTTTTAAGTCACACATCACTCAGTGGACTATCATGCAGAAATACTTAACACCAAGTCCAGGCATGGAGTTTAGCTACAATGGTTGGGTGCTCTTCCAATACTAAGCAGCCCCAACAAAATGTGGTACAAACTACCAAGAAGCTGCACTGTTTTCAGAGACATAAGCCTGTCTCTCTCTTCATTATTGCATTACCACATTTAGGTGTATCAACACATCTATAGCCATGGTAATTGTGCTATTCTTGTCTTTGCCACTGAATATTTACCTCTTAGTGACATCACTTTTCACCAGTAAAATGGGGATATTATTTACTAGAGGTGAGTAAACAACTTGGCAGAAGCAATTCTGAAGAATTTCACCTTTCAAAAATTTGCTTCTGCATTCAGAAGGAATAGAAGGCAGAAAAGATGTGCTACTCATAGTAGGTCACTAATTTATTCAACTAAGAATTCTGTGTCAAAAACTGTTTCTATGCAAACATTTGCAACTTCTATGAGGTAGTTAATTGTGTGGGTATGATAGTAGTGTTACCTGCCCTGAATGGTTGACTTATATCATTAACCTATGCAAAAAAATCTGAATTTTACTTTACCTCTAAGCCTCTTTTACAGCCATTCACATGATTGTTCATATAAGCTTTTTGTAAACCTCTTCCCCTTCAACTTACCAACGTCAGTGGGAGTGTCATTTTGTCTACGATTCTTGCAAATATCTGTTGTGGTTTAACCCAGCAGGCAGCTAAACACCACACAGCTATTCGCTCAACACCCCCACCCCC
>NW_008796051.1:3306986-3328883 GCF_000699145.1 Aptenodytes forsteri | reverse complement strand
GCGACTCCCAGCCAACTCCCCGCAGTTTATGTACTGAGCATGATGTCACATGGTATGGAATATTTCAGACGATCTGAATTTCTAAGCCTTGTACAGGTAATTTGTATAAACATATGAATTTATCATTGTGATTTTCTTACCTTCTGTTGTTTGGCACACTTGCTTCTTTCACTTTGATTCAAACAATAAACTAAGCATTTGGGGTAAAAGCTAGTTTTATAGCACCTAGTACAAAGACTTTAAGCAGTCTTACAATAATACCAGTGGATAAGTTGTTCAAAATTTCCTCTGGTTGTTATTTTTGCTTTTTTTCCATTTCTGTATCATGTCTGTTATGATGGGATACCAGTCTGGGTCTCAGTCTTAGAAGTATAACCAGGGTATCGTTGGAAACAAGTACTGTTGCTTCTGGAAACAAATGCAACTTGACTGTGGTTTCTAAGTTGGTGTTAGCCCATGAGGCTTTTCCTGATGACTTAGTAGTAGAGAATGATCCTAGAACTGCAGAATAATTGAATCAGAACTTTGTTTCTGATTCAATGAATTGGCAGAGTGGTTGTTGTGGTTGTTGATATTATTGTTGTTGCTGCTGCTGCTGCTGCTATTCAAGGTTTCTTCCAATCTATTAATTATTGGAATGCAGATAGACAACTACTTCATGTTTTGCAGTTTATTTAAACACTGACATGTTTACGAGATCAATGAAGGGAGGGAGAAACAAAATCTCTGCATAAGCAAAAAAAGCTTGATTAAAGAGGCAGGGAAGTTAGTACGCCATAGTTCAGTTGAATCATTTCTGAGATGCTCTGATTTAAAGAAAAATCCTCCTTTGGAGAGTGTATAGGCAGGCTTGACTTGGCCTGTGATAGAGCTTGGGATCAATACACTAAGCTTAGATAATTTGCTGGCACAAGACCTGGTGAGGCAAAGCCTTTGCTACACATTGGCTTTTACGTCCTAAGACTATATGGCAGGAATGTCAAGATTGCACAGTCTAGTCAGAAAATGTCACAGTCAGGATTTCATTCATCCTCCTTGTGGCATTGTGTCTTACTGTAAGAACATTCCTAAATGTCTAATATTTTCATGTTTCTTTTTGGCTGTCCCTAAAACCATCTCAGTCTGCCTCTGTCATCTTCCCAGCCTGTTCACATTCATCCCCTGGGCAAAAATTCCCATCATTGCCACCTTGGTGCAGTCCAGCGGCAAGGACTCCTTACCCTCCCTGCCCTTACCTGGTGTGGTCAGGCATCACAGGAGAGTGCAGGAAGGCCAGATCAGCTGGTCTTCCAAAATAATTATGATAGATAGTTGAGAGATAAGGTTGTGAGTAAAAACCTTCCCAAACCACACTGAGCTGGGCAAAAGTTTGCACCGCACAGGTAAAATCTGCAGTAGTTTTAGCTGCTCATATTCAGTAACTGTCTACTGAGTATACAAGCAAAGGTGTTTTGTTGCAAAGGTTTGAGCAAAGGTTTAGGCTTATTGCTTGCTAAAGCGTGACAGATGCTGACAGGAATGGCAAAGACAGGACCCTTCATACTCAGTATCTGTTCCCCACTCCAAAATACAGAAATGTTAAAATTCAGCAAGCAAGAGGAGAAAGAAACAATCTTATACAGGAAGAACAATTTACTTTCCCTGAGCACAGGCTCATAAAAAATCCATCTTGATGCCTTATGCCTTGAACAATGTGAAGGACAGACACAGTTTAAAACACCTTTAAAATAGGCAGTTCACCTGGTTCTCAGGATTAGCTGGTAGCGTTTAGGTGAATAATCAGTACGAGTCAGATACCTGCCATGCAACATTTTATCCTAGAAAGTTTATTTAATACAGTTATGTTTTTGAAAAGGGAATCTTAGAAGAGAAAGTATTAAGTGACCTCGACATCAGGCAAAATTATCATCTCTGATATGATCCACTGAATTTTTAATTGTCTGAAAAGCTGGGAGAAGGGGAGGGAAAGGCGAGATCAAATCTACCAAGTTGGGGCATCAAACATGCCGCTAATGACAGAAACAGATCTTCTGACTCTCACCTTTTCTGGCTAAAGCCTGGTCCCATGCAGTACTGGAGCATCAGATTGGACAAGGAAAGGAGCCTGGTTAAATGCACTCTAGCTTTTAGCTATAAAGGTTTCAAAATTAGTCTGAGGAAGAAGGAGAAGTGATACAATATATAGCACATTTGCATGGCTTGACACATTCCTATCTATGACATTCAGAATTGCACAGTATTCTGAGGGAGCATCTGGTTGCTTTTTTTATTTTTTCTCTCACCTTTTCTGGCTAAAGCCTGGTCCCATGCAGTACTGGAGCATCAGATTGGACAAGGAAAGGAGCCTGGTTAAATGCACTCTAGCTTTTAGCTATAAAGGTTTCAAAATTAGTCTGAGGAAGAAGGAGAAGTGATACAATATATAGCACATTTGCATGGCTTGACACATTCCTATCTATGACATTCAGAATTGCACAGTATTCTGAGGGAGCATCTGGTTGCTTTTTATTTATTTTTTATTATACTTCTTCAATTTAAAAGCTACAGGGTAATGTATACACATTCTTGCAAAGCATTTATGGGTAGATTCAAAGCTGCAGAACTTTGTGCAAAATTATTTGCATTTCAAAGCAGTAGAGATGGCTGTTTGGGGTGAGATCACACAGAGCTATTAACTAATAACTTTAATGAGCTTTCTTAATTGCATAGCTGAACTTTGATTGAGGTCCTGTGTTGAAAAAGAGTATCAGCCAACAGTAACTTCACTGTTCACTTTGGACTTAAGAAACAGAGCTAAAGATAGACAAAAAGGAGCTAGTTAATTTTTATTTTTTAATAAGGAATTCCTTGCTATATTTCATTTCCCAGAGTGTATCAAAATGTGATAAATACCCTAGAAAGGTCGGGAAAACAATTTTACTTGTTCACATTCAAGCATGTAAAAACTGCTGGTTCATAATTATTTTATTAGAATTCTTGTGCTAACAAGCTATAATTTTAGAGAAGTACTCCACAGTGCAAGGCATAGTACGATCACAGAACAAGATGATACTTTCAGCTTAGATGTATGTATATATGTATACTTATATGCATGCACTTTACTTTCTTGTATGTATCACAGTGAAGAAAAGTTGTACAGAGGGATGCAAAGAAGGATAATGAGGTAATCCTGGAGATGTTTAGAGAGAATTCCTGTACTGGCAAAGGAAAAAGTATGTAGGTGCTGGTTGTTTAAGCAGGAATGAAAGATGTCATGTTGAACAGTGACACTGATAGTTCAGCACAGTGCCAGTGAGGTTGCCAATTAATTAACATCCCACCAGTCTAAAGAAATGTGGGAAATCATTTTTCATTGCAAGAAATCATCTTGCAGTGAAAAATATCTTTTAATCGTATAATGGATGTATAATAATAAGCAATGGTGATCACACTAACACAAAATATACATTAGGGATGAAGATGTATCCTTTGAAAATGTTCTCGCACTGAAGGCCCAAGGGAGGCCCTGTTAGTGATGTTACCGGAGATGTCCTGAAAATACCACTTCACATTTATTAAATTCAAACTGCACCTTATGCAATAGCTGGTCAAAGTTCACTGTAGGCTTCTCCCAACATTCACGTTGTCCTGCAAATAGTCAGAAATCCTTAAGTTGCCCATATTTCCTTTGCTAGTCCTTTTTACCTTTTCTTCATTATTTGTACAATGAGGTAAGGTTACATTTTTTGCATAATGAAGATAAAGTCATTTTTGCACAAAGCTGTTGAAAGATAAGGGTATAGTCACAGATGTGATTAGCAGGAAGCATGGTAGTATCGTCTGGGTTAATGTAACTTGAAATAATCCATTTAATTTATGTTTTCTTCTAACCTGTACTTATTGATCCAAGTAATCTTTGCTTTTCTGACTTGTGATTTAATATAATTTATTATTTTTCCTTATTGATGTGTAATTTACTCCAGTTTAAATCTTAGTTCTGAATCTTGCTTGCCCACCAGTGCATACACACACATGCATGCACCCTTATAGATAAACGTATATCCATTTTCATCTGTGTGCACATGCTCTTACAGAATGCAACTGTTAATGTTTGAAGTGCTTTATTAGCAATATATTTTGTTATTCCAGGCACAGTCAAAAGATTATTTTATCATCTTTTATACTGTCCATCTTCTACTTTATACTCCTCAGAAGATTTACTTACCAGGTGGCTTGGATAGCTGCAAAAAGCATTTCATATTTTTGCTATCTAAAACGAACACTCCAGGGGTGCTTGTCTTCCACTGAACCTGTTTACTTTGTGCTTCATACTTTAGGTGAATGAGATAGGAAACTAATTCCCTGCGTGCTAGAAGTGTCAGTACGAAAGGGCTAACCTCACAGACTGAGCTCTGAAAGTAAAGATCAGAGCACCCAAAAGCCCCTTTGATCTGAATTCACTGCAAACACCTAACTCACAGACCGCTATCGATTTGCACTTCTAACTTAGTGCCTTATGAAGTGATCTCTGAAAACCTTTGTCACAGCTGGACATAACTAGCAATAGTTACATGCACGACTACAACTTAAGGGGGAAACTAAATTAATCTTAGCAGGTTGTCCTTCTAGGACAAAGTTGACATGTGCTTTTATAGGTCGTATAATAAAGAATAGTCTTCATCCAGGTCCCTAGACTACATCACAAAAGCAGCATGCAATTTGCCTCATATTATTAGTCTCTGCATAGAAGTGTCCGAATGGAAAGAAGAGGCCACATCAGTCAAGACTGAGATTCTTCCACAGAGTTATGAGAGGAGTAATATGTGTACCATTCATTTATGGTCAGTCAAAGAACAAAATTTATATGCAGCTCCAAGAGAATTTATTGTTCACCTAATTAAGTTTTAACAGTCAAAGCATAACAGCTGCTTGTTACTTAGTCCAGTTACAATAATGCTAATGCTTACAATCCAAACCACCCAGTTTCTGTTGAGGATTCTTAATGATACAATCAGATCAGTAGATCCAAGTATCTGCTCTTTTTCTAGCATGTTGAATCCCCACCCCTCTGATCATCCACAGTCTGAGAGGGCAACCCTCCTCTCTCACGTAGGATGATTTGGTGACTTATCACTTCCCACGTTGTTTGCCAGGGGAGTACGGTGTTGATGCAGCAGTTACTGGTGGGACTTTCTTCTTCATCAGTCTGGGGTTTACTCAATATTATTTTTATGTGCTTCAAACAGCTTATTTGCTAAAATAACTGTCTGATAAGAACTTAAATTTAGTTATACTCTATTTGTTGAAATCTATGAATCCTTCTCTGTGTACAGGAGGATTTCTTTTATGATACAATCCACATGACTGCACACAAATGAACAAAATGACTCAAATTTGAGTTGAAACATTCTTCAGCACTAGCCAGATGATTCTCAAGGCCCAAAGGCGCAGCTCAGGCAGTGAATGCCTAGCCATCGGATAATTTTGTCATTATGGGTGGGCAATAGTCATCTGTCCAGACCTGGGAGGAAGTTACAGGCAGGAGTTATGTAAATAATTTTACACCTAGAACTAAAAGGAAGCCCAAATCTAGAAAAGACCTCACAAGGCCTGAGGCACCTTTTAAGGTTTATTAAGGTTATGAAGCCCAACTCTCAATACTACCAGCTGGCCTCATCAAGTTGGCTGTACCACAGGGGTTAAGGCACTTCCATAGTCCTTGCTTGCAGTGTGCCTTACTCTGCAAGCATCTCAGCCACACCTTCCTTTGATGAGCACCTACATTATTCTTTTTTTTCTTCTTCTTCTTTTGAAATGGGTTATTGAGTGTCTTCATTTAGTAGCTACCCTTGAAAAAGTCTCTTGCCTTTGGTGACTAAACCTGTAAAGTACAGCCTTTGGAGAAGGGTCGTTACTTTAATAAAGGTTATCTTGTCTTCTACTATCCTCAGTTTTAACCTGAAGGCAGGAATGAATAAATCTCTTACTAACTGTGATTTCCACAGAATCTGTTTTGCTTGTTTGGACATTGTGCTGCTTAAACACAGCCAGCTCATCTTATCTTGTTTTTCCCTCCCTCAGAGCTAGTTTACATGTCTTGGAAGTACAAAGATGTATTCTATAAACCCTTCTCAGGTCTTTGGTTCTAAAAATCACATAAAATATCTCTGTGCAGTAAAAGCAAAGAATCAATTTGTCCTTAATACAAATTCTAATCAGAGAGTCACCAGTGCTTCCTTCCTCATCTGAGCCATTGCATATGTATATGTGCGAACAAGTTCTGTCTATTTATAGCTGTAATATATGCAATAAATGTTAAAAGAAATCTTTTCATTGTCAAGGAGCTCCTTTTCTTGAAGATAATACATCATTAAGGTTTGCCTTAAAACACTGACGTGAATAGGAAAGGCAAAAACCTAGTTACTTATCATCTTACAGAGGCCCAATGCTGTGAACTTATCACAAACGTGATTAGCCTTATTTGCAGAGTGTATCGTGTTTATCTCTGCATTAGTTATAGCACTGTCTTGTAGAGACCTGCTAAGAGTGAGAAAAGAATGAAACCTAACCTTCTTTACTGTTTGCAGTAGGAAAAGTTTTGTCTCCTTTGATTTCTAGTGGGGAAATGCTGGATAAACAGATCCTTCGACAAGCCCAGTGATAATGAAGGAAAATCTGCTTTTTTGTTGCTCTTGTCACAATATATTTTATTGTTTTGTTTCAAATGAAAACACATGTGCCTGCTTTGAAATAGTACTGTAAAATTGGCAGAGATCTCCTTTTGCTGCAGACTTAACTTCTCCCCTTTCCCATCCTCATCCCCACAGGCCCGTGACGGAGGGTTTGACCGGATCAGTGGAGTCATGCGTCACACAGCTGTATCATGCTGGCAGCCATTCCTGGGTCTGGCTGTGCTGCTAGTCTTCATGGGCCCCACCATAGGCTGCCCAGCCCGCTGTGAATGCTCAGCACAGAACAAGTCTGTCAGCTGTCACCGAAGACGTTTGATGTCCATCCCAGAGGGCATTCCCATTGAGACCAAAATCTTGGACCTCAGCAAGAACCGACTGAAGAGCGTCAACCCTGAGGAATTCACGTCGTACCCTTTGCTGGAGGAGATCGACCTCAGTGACAACATAGTCGCCAATGTGGAGCCTGGAGCCTTTAACAATCTCTTCAACTTGCGCTCCCTGAGGCTGAAAGGAAACCGTCTGAAACTGGTCCCCCTTGGGGTGTTCACTGGGTTGTCAAACTTAACTAAGCTTGATATAAGTGAAAACAAGATTGTCATTTTGCTGGACTACATGTTCCAAGATCTGCACAACCTAAAATCCCTGGAGGTTGGGGACAATGATTTGGTTTATATATCACACAGGGCCTTTAGCGGACTGCTTAGCCTGGAGCAGCTCACCCTGGAGAGATGCAACCTCACAGCTGTACCAACAGAAGCTCTTTCTCACCTCCACAACCTCATCAGTCTGCATCTGAAACAGCTCAACATTAATGCTTTGCCTGCATATGCCTTTAAAAGACTGTTTCGCCTGAAAGACCTAGAGATAGACGCCTGGCCCCTCCTGGACATGCTGCCTGCCAACAGTCTGTATGGTCTCAACCTTACTTCTCTCTCCATCACCAACACCAACCTGTCTGCAGTACCTTACTCTGCTTTTAAACATCTGGTTTACCTGACACATCTAAACCTCTCTTACAACCCTATCAGCACCATTGAAGCAGGCATGCTTTCAGACTTAGTGCGCCTGCAGGAACTCCACATGGTGGGGGCCCAGCTACGTACCATTGAACCACACGCTTTCCAAGGGCTCCGATTCTTACGCGTGCTTAATGTGTCCCAAAACCTGCTAGAAACCCTAGAAGAGAATGTATTCCATTCCCCCAAAAGCCTTGAGGTCCTCTGCATTAACAACAATCCTCTGGCCTGTGACTGCCGTCTCCTTTGGATTTTACAGAGGCAACCCACTTTGCAGTTTGGAGGCCAGCCACCGATGTGTGCTGGCCCAGACAGTGTCAAAGAGAGGTCATTCAAAGACTTTCACAGCACAGCTCTTTCCTTTTACTTCATCTGTAAGAAGCCCAAGATACAAGACAAGAAGTTGCAATACCTGGTAGTGGAGGAAGGGCAGACGGTGCAGTTGATGTGCAATGCTGATGGGGATCCGCAGCCTACCATATCCTGGGTTACCCCACGTCGGAGGCTGATCACAATTAAATCAAACGGAAGAGCCACTGTGCTGGGAGATGGCACCCTGGAGATCCGATTTGCTCAAGACCAGGACACTGGGATCTATGTTTGCATTGCAAGTAACGCAGCTGGGAACGACACTTATTCGGCCTCCCTTACAGTAAAGGGGTTTACTTCAGACCGTTTCCTTTATGCCAACAGGACCCCTATGTATATGACAGACTCCAACGACACAAGTTCCAATGGAACTAATGCGAACACCTTCTCTCTGGACCTTAAGACAATATTGGTGTCCACAGCTATGGGCTGTTTCACATTCCTTGGAGTGGTTTTATTTTGTTTCCTCCTTCTTTTTGTGTGGAGCCGAGGGAAAGGCAAACACAAAACCAGCATTGACCTTGAATATGTCCCTCGCAAAAACAATGGTGCTGTGGTTGAAGGGGAGGTTGCTGGACCACGACGGTTCAATATGAAAATGATTTGATGGTATTCTGCTAGCAGTGCTTTTTCTGTGGCATTAAAACCAATTAAACCAGCCTGGCATGTGGAATTGCTAGGCAGAAGCAGCTTAATGCAGCTGTCACTGTATCAAAAGGTTACATGAAAATGGAAAGACTATTTGTGGTTATACAGCAGAGCCTCCAGACCTTGAGGCAGATATGTCAGGGCCTTTCATAGAACTGGTAAATTGTACTAACTGTTTGCATTGCAAATATTGGCATTCTGGGGATATCAGCAATGAACCGCTGGCTCATGCTCATGGACAATTGTTCAACATTTTCTACCACTACAAAAAGGAAAAGAAAAAAAAAAAGCCTACAGTGTAGGATTTACATACTTAAAGAAAAAGACACATTTGTCTAAAACATACTCTACAGTGAAATTTGTATCTATAGATCTCATTTGGTAAAACCTTGCATCACCCCTTCTAGTTGGTTCAACACCACAAAAAATTGGTAGTTTTTTTTAATCTACATCTATACTGTGTACATTTTAAAGCAATACAAATGAGAGGTTGTGCTTTTAGATATCCACCAATACTGACCCGTGTGATGTCACCCTCCTTTTAACTACCATCTAACCCAAATTAGACTCTTGTAGTTACCAATTAGAAATAACATAAGATATTTTTCTCCTCATGTAGAAGGCCAGAGATGAATAGTTGAGAGCAAAAATGCTCAGCTCTGTTGATCTTCTCTTCATATAAATATAAGGCATGTGCCTAGTTTTGATACAGAATGGAATATTTTTTATAACTGTGATATCACACTGGACCAGTTTACTGTAACATAGCCCTGGATCTCACCCAGGGAAGGCAACCCACTAGACATTGCTGGCATAGAGGAGTTGAGTTCTACCTTGAAGAGAGAGAGCTGGTTTTGTTAGCCCTGATTTTAATTTCAAAGCTACTGTTAAAACGTTAATGTGTACTGGGCAAAAAGAAAGAACGTAACACATTCTGCATACTCCTTGGGAAATATGGTCATCTTTCTATTTTACGAGTAAATTAAAACATACAAAAGCTCTGCTACTAGGAATGAACTCCTCCAATGCCAAGTAAACTACGGTTGTCCATGCATAATATGGGGATTATAAAACTAAAATAATGTTTAAAACATGATAGCCTCAAAAAGGCTAACATACTGCCAGATATAATGAACCTCTAGCCACTGTCATTCTCATCTTGTATATTTGTAGATAACACATAAACACAAAGCTAATTTCCAAGAACAATTACTTAGCTATTCTTGATGCCATTTTAATAACTATGTGGTTATGTTTCTTTCAGGGGCAGTATCTTAGAGCAAGAGGGGCAAGTTTTTCCAGGTTTTAGGAAGCTTTTTTAATGGAGAGAAGACAGAAGTGGAATGTTAGTTCAGTACAAGTACCCTTTTTTGTTTTATGCCTCTAAACAAATACTCAAAAGGCTCAGAAATGAAACTTTATTTTTTATCGTTGAGACCACTGTTCTTATTTTCAGCAATGGGAAGATACAGAGTTGTTCAGCCACCTCTCAATTTTCCAGCAATTATGAGCCATAGGTTTGTTGCTAAGTGGTTGATAACAAATACAATTTATAAATGATTGGCATAACCTGAAGTAAGGATAATAATGGCTATGTATGTGTTTAGCCAGAACATTCAGATTAATGTGATTTAAGAGCCTGTGTCCAATCTTAAAATTAGATTTCAGCACTTTGAAACCAAAGTCAGGCTGACCTATAATGGGATGCAGGTGCTTCTAAAATTAGTATCCACATTCTTTGGCAGAGATTTTCTAAGCAGGATAAAAATCTCCCACTCCTATCAAGGGAAATGTGCCAAAAGTTGTAAAATCCAGCTGCGCTCCCCAGGTGTACCCCTAACATAGCTGCAGGACCCAAGGCTTGGCAGTTTTGAGAATCTCTTTTCCTAGTGGTTGATCTTTGGTCGCATCGTTGTTCCATTTTAGGTCACCAAACTGAGGAGGATGCAAGGACTGTTAGAATTTTCTTCACTTTAGTTGGTTTTAAGTTTAGAGTTGGGTTTTCTTGCTTCCTTTTTTTTATGCTCTGAACTAGATAGTTGGAGATTTATGGAGATGCTTGACACTAATCCTCTTTGTTCTATGACAGTTTGTATAACATTAACAAAATCGAATAACCCCTGACTAAATTCTAACACCAGAGAAATTATTTTTGCTGATATAATAACCACCGCACTGAAGTCCAAAACTCTACTGTACCTTAATGTGGGCAGTTAAAGAAACAAATGGGGATAAAACAAAGTGTTTCTGAACTGCCCATTGAAGACATTTGCATGTGCCTTTCCCTTGTAATTGTCATTTTTCAACTAGTAATCTATTGCCCCTGCAGTCATTTCATGTTAAATGTTAAAATCAATGTTAGAAGCAAAAATTGTCCTAAATTCTAGACAGTTGCAGCTGATTGCTTCATATTAAATGACACAATAAAAAAAAATTCTCAAAAAAAACCCTAGAAAAAATGTGCTTTTAGGATTAATTATGAATTGCTGAATTCCCCTATTCCCTTAGAATGACTCTAAAAAGTGATTGCATTGTTAGTGCACTGCAAGGATTTCTGAGCAGTAACGTGCTTAGTTACCTATGTGAAATGTGTGGTGGTGATGAAAATCACCACTTGCTCTTGCTGAGCGCCACCTTGCAGAGCTGTCAGCGTTGTGTGTATCGCCTTGAGTTCAGTCAGTATTCAGTTTTTAAGAATCAGTGTTTGCTCCCTGCCTCTAGCAATGTTCTACTTTTTGCAGCCTATTTATTTCACCGTGGACTTGGCAAGGCATATGGCATCTCTTAACAGAAGTGAGGACAGCACGAATCAGAGACAAGCTTTCATCTTGCTCCACATAGTCTTTATATGTATTCGTGGGACACACACTCACTGTGGCTGTTTTGGGTGAATAAGGAATACAGTGTCAGGGTCAGACCTAGAGAAGCAACTTTTTGGCAATTCTTTTAAGAACAGAGTGGCTGAATGCCTACCCTGCCTCTTGAAGGAGTCACTTCTTCTCTGCTAGAGATCAAGGAGACACCACAGTTTATCTTACTGCAGGGGAGAAAAAGGACTTGGGCTGTGAGGAAGCATCTGACTTACATGGCTCCCCTATCATATATTTAGAAAGAGGTGGACAGTGCATACCTGCCACTAAAAGAGGGAATGAAGGTTTTTCCCCTACCTCTGACTTGTATACTGGCTGTTCCCCACGCTGGCACAAG
The DNA here is from genome assembly GCF_000699145.1 of Aptenodytes forsteri. Taxonomy (NCBI): domain Eukaryota; kingdom Metazoa; phylum Chordata; class Aves; order Sphenisciformes; family Spheniscidae; genus Aptenodytes; species Aptenodytes forsteri. The sequence goes on along the minus strand of NW_008796051.1, from coordinate 3,316,972 downwards.
GCCAAGCCTGAACTTACCTGGCAGTCAGTGCAACAAGACTCTGATGAGCAGCAACAGTTCTGCAGAAAAGGAGAAAACTGAAAATGTCAAAACCAGCAGAGCGACTTGAGAAAGCAGGTACCACAGTATCCTTGTCAATAATTCCTGTAAGAGCAGTGCTGAGCCTCCCACAAATACATTTTGAGGTCTACTTCCACAGACCGGTACTCCTCTTTCATAATGGATGGATGTACAAGTACAGGTCAGACTTCCCATGAGTGAATTAAAGAGGACACTGCAGCAATGTATTAAGAAGAGTTTGCAAGGATACAAGGGCAGATTAAGACTAAGCAGCGCCCCACCTCAGCCTTATTTTTAGGTTTTGAGCAGGTTCTCTTCTTTTTCCCCCTTCTTCCTATTAACTTCGCAGCATTCTTTTCAGAAAGGCTTTGTCCACAATATCAGCTCAGTTAGATTGAGACTAGGAGACTGCTTTTACCCTCTGTTCCCTCCTCCCTCACCATTCACACACACTCCCAGTGCCAACAGGGTAAACAGCTCCAGGTACAACTGAAATCAGCCAGGAGACTCTGAGCCCCTAGAGAACTGTTGATACAAGCTGATGTCACTAGATTTTTTTTTTTAACTAAACTTTTTTTTTAATTAAGTTGATGTCATTGTCACACTGCTATTCAAGGTTTCCTTTATTTACGTGAATGGTAGCTGTCTTTTTTTCCTTATTTCTTGCATCATGGTATAGCATCACCTATGATGGTTACAATTATACCACCATAAAGAAAATTAAGAAAGCATGCCACATTACACCCTCAAAACCATAAATTGCAGTTGAGGCATATGAGACACAGTAAGAAGTCAGCGTTAATATTTAATAGAAAGTCTTATCTAAACCTTGTGATAGAAGAAAAAACTGGTGTGAAGGAACTTTGGAATGTAGGCCATGTTGCGACTGAATCACATCAAAGATACGTAGAAATAGACTTTCCTACACCATGCCTAGATATCTGTTTTAGATACTGAACTTTTCCTAAAAAACTTTCAGAATGTGTGAATGCCAGAAGCCCACATTTAACCCACAAAAAGACAAAGCATTAGCTGAAAATCCAGTAGAGCAAGCAGCTTCTGGCTGCCCAAGGACAACAGCAGCTTCTAGCAAAGACAGCCAAGAAACGGCAGTCATACAGTTATTTTGCCTCATCCGCTACTGCATCCTGTGAAAAAAGGGTCCATTAGCCAGTAATAAAATGGACAATCCTTACTCATTTTTCTTCAAAGAGGGAACATTTGTGTAAATAAGCTACAGTCTGTTCCACCCCCATCCCCAGCAGTGAAATATCCAGCAAGAAGTGAGGAAGGGGAAGCCTATTCTGGCCAGTTTGCTAATTATCTTTTTCCCCTGAATGATCCTAGTCTATCTGGGGCTAGCATGATGATTGCTCTGTCCGTTCCCATCCTCTCAGCTCACAATGTGGCTTGACATGGAGTATCAGGGAAAGGAGCACATGGCCAAGCTGCCCCTCCTCCCTGAACTGTAACTCTGGTCTTCTCAAATAAAAGAACCAGCGCAGCAGCAGTATCTTAGAAATTGCAGTCTGCTGCAGCTGATCTGTAGTTTTGCCATAATACAACATGTATGAAAACACTGGATACATGCTTTCTGATCTTGTTTCAATATCCTAGGTGATTGCTATTTGTGGTAAAAAGAACTAGGAAAGAGGAACTAAAAAACTTTCATCCAGTAATTTAAAATTTAATTGTGCCTGGAGGAGTTAAAGGAACATCTTTGGAAAAGGTAAAGGGCCTGATTGCTGGAGAATCACTGAAACAATGAATGAGATTTTTCAAGTTAGCTAAGCAATTTGGATGCCACATTCCTATCACCTGTAATAAGAATTACAAACTCAATTTCCCTTGGCAGCTTAGAAGAATCACAGCCAGTTGGTTCAGTGATACATGCTCCCTTTGCCTGTCTCCTAGCTCTGCCCTCTTCCCTTCTCAGTTTCAAATGACTGTGATGCCAAATGAAGATCTCTGGATTTGGCTTAGTTTCACTGCATGTTCACATGGCTTTTGGAATCTAGATCTCAAAGCAGGATCTTAAACCCTCTTCAAGCCAAAAATAAAAATAAAAAAGGAAGAAGAAGCTTGAGTAAAACTCCTCCTGCAAATGAAATAAACCAGCTTCTGCGAGGTTCTTGCTACTGCAATAGCTACATGCCAAAAGCAATCTGCAGGTTGAACGAGTTTGAGCTTTTTGTTTTGGGTTTTTTTTTTACTAGAAGCAGGTGGTTGGATATAAGGCCAGCTGGAAATAAAAATCTGTATTTATAGGCTCAGCAGAATAAGGAAAAAGCTGCCATAGTCAAGAAAATGTTCCATGTTATTTCAACTTAAATTTAAGGATACTTTATCTTTCATTTTCAAATAGCTCATAGAAGAGTTCAAAAGAGCAAACTTTCACCTCATAATTTGATTATTTGTATTTATTCAAACTGGTACCAAAATTGTCATGAAGCAGAAGTGTTGAAGCAAGAGACTGAAAACAGATTTTCTACTCTAGTCAGGCAATATAAATCAGGAGAAATCCTCTTAACACCATTCTGTTACTCCTTGGCTACACTAGGAATTTGATAAAGGAATCTAGTTTTTTTGCTTTCTACTAAGCGGGCTATAGGTGAAAATAAGCAGAACTTATGTTTTAATTATTTCTCACCTTGTGGCATACCTTCTGTTCTGGATTGCTTTAATATTTACCACTGCTAACTGAGCGGGAGAATATGAAAATGTAGATTCTGGGAAGACAAGGAAAAAAGGCAAAAGAAAAAGAAAATCCGTAACCTTAAAGAAGACTGCCTATTTCTATGTGTGGTATTTACAAGTCAACAACATTATCTCCTCACACATAAGCCAAGAACAATGGCTTGAAATTTCAAGGCATGAAATTTCAAGGCAGCTGTGAAGACAGCTTGTACACACGTTAATAATTTCAATCTTTCAGAAAACAAAATATTATTGCTTCTTACAGAATCCATTTATGCCATTTTGATACCTAAGAGCAAATGACACTTTGGCTTCATTACACTGGGCACTGTATAAGTAGGAAGTAAATGACAACCCTGATCTGGTGAGCTTACAGCCATATAGTAGGAAGCTGGCCTCTGGGCAAGTACATATGACAGCAAGTCTCTCATTGTTTGGGGAGGGAATGCCATAGTGCGTATATATTAAATTGTCATCACACTTACTGAAATCTATTTGCAAGCACATGTAGTTCATATGTATATGTTTGTGTGTGCAAAAAAAGAGTTATATTTGTTTTGTTCTTTTCTTACTTCAAGTATTAAATGTATATTGTTTTTAAAAGGTGACAAGGTTAACCAGAAAAAATGTGTTGTAATTTATTTTAATATATATGATCATGAGTATGGATGGGAAATGAAACAGCCTTGCTGTTATGATCCATGAAGCACATGACAAGTTGGGTTTGTCCATAAGTTCGCTTCATGTTTGAGCAAAATATGCTAATATAATGGAAAAAAAAAGAAAAAAAGGAAAAAAAAAAAAGCTTTGTTTGTCAAGACAGTTGTCCTGAATGTCATTTTTAAAGTTACGTTAGGGCTTATGTCACGGTGTGTATCATACTTATCCAAAATGAAATCCAAATAAATAATTCCATGGAGTGGCAAAATTTACTGGGAAAAGTGAAGAAAATTTACATTTCTTCCCTTATTGTGCAGATCAGGTTTTTTTCAAGGGATAGTGGAGGAAACTAAGATGAGAAAAATACAGTTTTCTCCGCACCAGACCTGAGGTCCTTAGTACCAAGTCTTCACAACAGGTAATCTGCTCAGACCCACCACTCTTGAACTCAGAATATAAACCATTACAGTCAGAAAGAGAAGACTCTAGCAGTTACTTTTCATCTACTCACTTTTCACTCCTCCTTCATTGCATGAAGCCCTCAGACACAGAGAAAAACCTAGGTCACATTCAGATGTGTTTTGGGATTTATTCTCCATGCAAAGTATCAGTCAGCCTGTTCCCTCACTTTCATTTGCACAGTGTGTACAGGTAATTGATGGGGATACCAATCAGGCTAATGCTGGAAGAAAAAAGCCCGCCACTTACCAGCATCACGGAGAGCACAGCAGAAAGAGAGATTTCACCAGCTGTGTGTCACTTGGAAGACAACCAATACTGAGAATCTGCATCTGAAACATGGTTTCTAAGGAAATCACCAGTATTCAAACTCCACTGTAACTGCACCTGAAAAATTAAGTGGTGGAAAGCAGATTCTGTTGAGCTTGAAAGCTATTCCAAAGCCTGGAGGCTTGCCACGACCCACCAAATCTATGGCAGAGATCAGCTTTGAAGAAGGACGCAGGCCATAACCTAAACTATTGCTGCTCCCATTCTCCCACAGCTAGGTACTTTCACCAACAGAGAATTTTGCTTATGCTTTCTGGGATCATCTGAAATAAGATTTATCATGGGCCATGAGCCCATTATCCTCTAAACCAGGGTCCTATTCACTAGAAGGGGAAAACAATGTTGTTATTGCTACCTCAGGAAAGGAAGAAGCAGGTTGAAATCCTCCTGGATTTCTGGGAGCAGAGACAGACAGGGGCTGAATTTGAGCTCTGCTGTGTCTCCTGAAATCTGTCCTATCCTTCTGCATTTGCATTTGACACCTCCAAAAGGTTTTGGCTGACTTGCACTGCTGTACCCTCCTCTGCAGCAGAATGTCAAATGCAAAGAATCTGTGGGCTAAACTTAACTATAGATTATGTTAAAATCTGCTTTATTTTCATGTTCTTTTCCTTTAATTTGGTAATCTGATTGACAGTCGGCAGTGTACTCCAATACTGTCTTCAGTATGACATGAAAAAAGAGCCATTGCTCCTGCCACTGCATTGAGAACAATGAGTTTGTTTCCTTGAAAGGTTCCTCTACCCTAAGCTTTAGATTTCTTTTATGCAATTCCAGTTACTTTTTTGGACTACCTGACACTATCTCAAGAGGTGGAACCTGTTCCTATATCACAGGATCTAATGTGTAATTTCCAGTTCTTACAGTAGAAGAAACTACTAGTTTTCTCCATGATAACCAGAAGAAAAACACCATCACATCAGATAATCATTGACAAATTTATTAAAATAGTCCACATTAAGGCCAGGGTCTAAACAGAAAAAATGTGTGCTCTCCAGAGCTACTCTTTTATTAAAAAATTGTAATATCTTAACAGACAAACACCACTTCAGCTTTTAAAAAGCATCCAAAATTTTCTAGAGCACAATCACTTTCATAAATTTTTGAGAATATTTATACTTTTACAGATCAACTACAGGAGACTTATCTCTCAGTTATTAGCCCTATATTGGATACCACGGTAAGCTTTAAATAAACAAATCTTGGCATCCAAAGCTTATTTTAAGAAATGCCTGGGTTTAACATTTTTGTATTTGAAAAAGGTAGTGGGAAATGGGAAATCACACTATTTACCAATTAATAAACTCGGTTCACAAAGAGTGAGTTATTCTCACATGGGGGAATGCTCACGGTGAATTTTCTGCTTCATAAAACCTTCCCACATACAGGTGTAGATGACACGCTATAAAAAAGGGCTTTATTCATCTCCTGTACTATCTGAACTGGGGGAGAGGCTGGTAATTCATGCTGGGAAAGCATGAATAAATCTGAAACTACTGGATTAAGAAACACAGAGTTATTGCAAAGGACCTGACCTTGCCATCTACAGACTCTGCAGCAGGCTGGTAGATTTGGTCTAAATTCCTTCTTCCCTAGGTATAGGAGATTCCCCATGGAAAGCCTCATTTTGCCTCTGTTCTTGGAAGGATAAGTTTCAACCTTAGTAAATGAGGGGAAATGTAATACAGTGAGAAGTTAGTACAATGCAGGTTTGGATAGTAGAGAAGAAAAGAAATTAAAACTTGTGTAAAAAATTATATGACACTGGTACTTAGCACCTTGTCTAAGTAATTTTGAAATTATTTGGTTTTGCAGGAGCTGGTTTATTAATTAATAGTTAGGGGATACATTCAGCTAGTTAAAGCTGTAATCACCAGCTGGAAGATCTTATTTACCTCATCAGTCCCTAACTGGAAGTTATATTTTTCTGAGCTATTTTCCAATAACTTTGCTATTTATATAACTCAAAAGCACAAGTGATGGAGAGCACACTTATTTTATTATAGGAAGACAATGACAATAAATTTAATCTATTACTTTTGCTACGAGAGCTCTTCGCTGTATGTACAAAGACTAATAGATTACATCCTTATGTAAAGTTTTGCTATCACTGAAACCAAACGGCATCTCATCTTAAAAAGCTAACAATCTTTGTGCATCTGTGCAGTGCATCAGTTCTAATGCACTGCAGATAATACTTTGCTTTTACAAAGAACAGACATGCCATGCAAAAGAGTTAGAGACAATACAGCCCTCTGACTTATACAAAATCTTGCCTTTTAATGGGCCTTATAGAATCTTGTGTTGGCTTTCGTGAGTTTGGCAGGCTGTCACATTTTGCTGAAGGATACCAGATCAGCATTGCCTGAGTTGGGGAAGGCATAGCTGTTGGCTAGTAACAGAAGCAGAAGGCTGGAACTCAGGATTTCTGAGCTGTAATCAAACCCCCTGGGCCTCTAACTCTCTGGAGACTACAATAACAATATTTACCTTTCGAAAGGAAGATTCTGCCATTTCCCTAAGGATTATAAAGCCAAGGGGTTATGGTTCAGCCACCCCTGCGTGAGGAATGATAATTTTGTATGTAGGTTGGTATGCAGTAATAGGCATTGTTATCAGACAAAGAAAACCTTTTTTTAAGAAAGGCAACCCCCGATGCCCAAAGTGTTCCAGAAGGTGATGGCAATGTGGTGACAGCAGTGGTCTGCCCTGGCGTCAGCATTTCCAACAGCTGTAGAATAGATGCTTTTGCAGAGCAGTGACAGTATATGAAAGAAAATTGTCATGAAAGATGCACACCAACTAGACTCTGCCTTTTTTGCAATTCAGTGATATATTGCATGAAAGAACCTCTTAATGCCTCATTTAATTAGTGTTTTTGCAATGCTTGAAAAACATGATTCATCTCCTAAAGAATCTATGAAGATTTGTCGCTTTGCCTTTGATTATAGATGAGAGATGCTGAAATGAATGCAAACCACACACCAATTGTCAGGTTGTCAAGTGTCACACCAAGCACTACTACTACTACAAAAACATTTCCATTTGGTCCTTCTACAAGACTACCAAAAATAGGTCCCATAGTTTCTCTACTCTCTAATCAAAGATTATTGAAAGAAAGCTAGCATTCCCACAGGTTCTCCAACTCTTTAATAGATAAAGTAACAAGCATCCACTTTTCAAATTTCTACTGCCAACGTTTATCATAGGGAATTTGTCCTGACACTCTGTTTACTCTATTTGCCACAGCACTGAATCATGGCCAACCTCATCTTCATCTTTTAATCAAGATTGTTTTGCTTATACATGAGCCAAACACTTGGAACTGCCCCATTCCCAGCTTCTGCTTTACCACTGAAGCCAGAAGAATTTGCTGTGAATGTCAGTGAAGCACATTTGATAGTTAATGGCCAGTTACTGCCTCGCATCCAGCAGTCACTGGGAACTATTTCTGAGGTACAGGCCTATCTGGCATGATTAAAAATAACAACTGGTCCTTGGGAACAAGATTAACCAGCGTACATGCATTTCGCCATTTAAGACCACCGTGAACTCAAGACACTGGAAGGTGTGTGTTCAAGTCAATGAGAACTGAAGGGAGTACTTGTTGAATGTGCATGCCATCTTAGAGAACTGCACACAAAAAGGCATGTGAGAGATCAATTTATCCTTTAAGGCTTAACATACTGAAGCAGAAACCCAAACCACTGCAAACGAGGTGGTATGCATTAAAAAAAAAAACAAGCATTTTGCTCTGGTGGGATTTATGGTGTAAGAATGAAAAGTCAGAAAGATGGATAAGAGATGTACTTGTTGATGGAAAAATTATTTTCTCAGTGTGATAAAATGCTCCCTCCAGATCCTGTCTTAACACAAGGATTCTCCTCTCTCCTTGTTCAAAAAGGAAAGCTACAAACCACTTCATTTCATTACAAATACTTTCTTAAAATGCAGTCTGTTCTGATCAAAAGGTCAACCCTTCCTGGATTTTCAACAGCTATTGTAATTGTTTTTCATAGAAATCAATTTTAATTGTAACACTGTTCTGCTACAGCCCTATTGTCTGTGTCCTTCCGAATTGTCAGTTACCTAAATGAAGAAATAAAAGCTCGAAAGCACATTGTTGTAATTGATTTCTATGTTTCAATTGTCTTATCAGAAACAAGGTTATGAATTTCACCTGTTGAGGCACAAAAATAAAATACTTTCCTTTTAAAAAAAAAATAAAGATAAAAATCCATTACTGTTTCACTTGTGTTCTTTAAGGCAAAAGTTTGAGGCTGTCATTCCAGTCCTCTGCTATAGTTTTGGAAATATGCATAGCATTCCAAGTGAGTACATTGGTTATAAAGAAAAAAAGTTTTTTCTTTAATATTCTAATGAGGTTGCATTTCCTGCATATATAAATCTAGTGTCCCCCAACTAGGATAGCCCTTGCCTTGTCAGTGTCATCTCCCATCCTGCCCTTTCCCCACGCTTTCCAACCAGTGTTTGACGGGTAAGTTCAGCATGTGGTGTCCCCATCCAGTCCCAGGACCATGAAGTGTAAGGATTTGTCCCAGTGCCTTGCCCTCAGACAAGTGTGGGGAAATGGGATCTGGGTGCTGAGGAGCTGCTGATCCAGAGGCCTTTAACTGGTCCCCACCACGTTGTCAGCCCTTTCCCCTCTGTCCACCCCTTCCTCTGCTGGTCACCATTGCCAAAGAGGAGGCACATCCGCCCCCACGGAGGGAAACAACTTTTCTCTGCTTTGGAGACAGATGTGCCCTCAGCCGGCAGCGAGTCCCTTTCTGTCCAGGTACTGACACTTTTGCTCTGCTCTGGTTTCTCTCTGATGTCTGGTTTTGGTCATGGCAACCAACCTATGGGGAGAGCTGCTAGGGGGGCATGGACAACAGGCAGGAGCACCCAAGGCAGAGGCAAGCCTTGGAACAACTGTATTTGGCAGCTACAGAGCGATTTCTAACAGCAAAATCCCTTACCAAGAGGAAGAAGACGCCAGAGTGACCTAATGGGGCTCCGGGACAACACTGCCAAGTCCTTGGTAACTACTGCAAAACACCAATACTGAGCGGAAGACAAAAAATTAGGGGAGGGAGTGGAAAGGGGCATTGCAGGAGGCCCCAGAGGAGTGTGCAGAGGCATGAGTGCTGGTGCAGCCAGCGCATTGCCAGGGCAAGCACCACCAGCATGGCCCATTGCAACGGACCCAGGCAATGAACTGTGACCGCACTGTGCTCAGTCGTCATCCCCAGACACCGAGAGTCTGGCCCAGCCTGGTTCATGCCTGGCCCAACCTCCTGCTGAGCGTGTGCATAAGGCCTGGAGAGTCAAGTGAGGCTTTGGCTGGTGCTGGGTCCTGCTTTGGGGGCTGCTGGTGGCAGCTCTTGGTTCCCGGCCCTGAAGCTGTCACCCATGTTTCCCTGGCCCTGCCTGATTAGGCCCTGCCTGATTAGGGAAGAAGAGAAGAAATGAGAAAGGCAAAAGCCCAGCTAGAACGCAATCTGGCCGCTGTCGTTAAAGACAACAAAAAAAGCTTTTACAAATATATTAATGACAAGAAGAGAGCCAAGGAGAATCTCCATCCTTTATTGGATGCAGGGGGGAACATTGTCACCGAGGATGAGGAGAAGGCTGAGGTACTCAATGCCTTCTTTGCCTCAGTCTTTAACAGGCAGAGCAGTTATCCCCAGGGTACTCGGCCCCCCGAGCTGGAAGACAGGGACGGCGAGCAGGATGAACCCCCCGTAATCCAAGAGGAAGCAGTCAATGACCTGCTA
>NW_008796051.1:3300073-3305376 GCF_000699145.1 Aptenodytes forsteri | reverse complement strand
TGGAGGTATTTAAAAGATGAGTAGATGAGGCACTTAGGGACATGGTTTAGTGGACATGGTGGTGTTGGGTTGACGGTTGGACTCGATGATCTTAGAGGTCTTTTCCAACCTCAATGATTCTATGATTCTATGATTCTATGATTCTATGATTCAGGCAGCCGGGCACTGTGGGGCGCGCTTGCAGCAGCGTAATATAGTGGGCCAGTAGGAAACCAGACTGACCCCTCTGCAGGGGCCTGTCCAGCCCATCAATTTCTCAGTGTGAGCGGAAGATGACTTTAGAGTACAACAAAATGCCCACCACAGAGCCATCAGCTGCTGCCAGCCACTCAGGAAGAGCTCCCAGACATTTGCAGCCCTCATCACCCCATGGCATCCCTGCCATCCTCTCCACAGCGCACACTATTCCTGGCTGAGCAGGGAACTGCAGGAACGGTGCCCAGGGCTCCAGTGGGTGATCTCCAGCATGATATCTGGGCAGCCTTTTTCCCAGGCCACCCTGATATCCTCAAGCCAGTCATACAACGGGAGCTCCAGGAGGTCTATCAAGCCAAATAAGAGTTCACCTTTTGTATCTGGGATCTGTGTATTTCTTATGCCAGCCAGTTAAGGCTAACGCTCTTTAAAAAGCTCTTGTAAAATTTCTGCATGCATTGAGGAGAGAATTACTAGCTCAATAATCCCTGTAGGGATGGACTTCTGAGAACTGATACCTTTGGCCCAAGAGAAAGCAGTTGTGGCTCTGCATTTCCATGAAGGTAAAGAACAAAGATGTTGTTCTCAAAAATGTGTCACACAGGCCTGTGAAAGAAATAATTTTACAGCACAGAGGCCCAGAGCAAGTTGGAACACAAAGGCAAACTAGAGTGAGAACAACCAAAGCAAAGTGTTCTGTGCCCCAGAACAAGGGCTTCACTTTTCAGGGATTGTAAAGAATATATCCTGTTGCTGCTATGAGCGTGCTGGAGGTTGCCAAATAACTGCATCCATCTTTGGTCTATGTGCATCACAAATCTCTTCAAAGCTGGTGGGGTTTTTATGCCAACTAAATGAAAAGAATTATTTGACTTCTCAGTTAGAAACAACAGAAACAAAAGAGACATCACAGCCCCTGCATCCAGCACACAGCTAATACAGTTAAAGCCGTTATCGCCTGCAAATATTCACCCTGCTCCTCTGCTTGAGATTATGCACACTTTTCTTCCAGAAAAGAAAATGTGTTGTTTAAAAGATCAAGGGTTTATGGATACATTTTTAATACCAGAAACAGTACTGTGTGCTACTGCAATACTGCAACAGTTTTCTGTTACAGCGTAAATCCATGTTAAGGAAGCAGTATATTGGATTTCTTAACTGCCGCTTTTAGTGACAGCTTGCATACCTTGTGGGGACATCTCAAAACTCATCCAGGCCTTTCTTATCCAGAACTGAAACACAGTTATGCAGGAGGTTCTTCTTTGTTGATGCTTTGTTTTATAATTCACATCTTTTCCTGTTTTTGATAGGTTTTGTTGTTGCTGTGTCCTCCCTGAATGAACTTCACAGGAAAATTATGAGGCAGTACTCCTCTTGTTTGTACATTTTTAGGTATAAACGTACTCGACATCTAATGAAGGCACTAACAGTCTTTATCTCCATAGTCCCTTTGAGCTCTTAACAGAATTGTCTTCTCTCCTAGATGTGTCTGGCTTTCCTCACGACAGGCCATGTGAAACTCCTCTTCTAGAAAGAACCTACCAAAACCACTCAAGCCCACCCATATTGCTTTTATACAGGGCTAACTTGCCTTAATTTAATTTTTACACTTCTTTGGTTTCAGGGAAATGCTTGTAAGTCACCATCTCAGAATCAGGAAATCAGCCTCCCTTTTTAAAGATCACTAGTCTTTTTCTTGGTTTTTTTTTAATAAGAAGGTACTCATTTTTGATGAGAAGAGCATCACAGTGCACCCTGAATGCACTGTCTTAGCTGGTGCATACAGAAGAGCGTATTTTAGCCCTTCTCAGGTCGCTGTAACATGTGGCAAGGCAATTCACAATGGCTGTACCTCACTCACCCTCTCTATATGATTCAGGAGAGAAGCAGCTATGCACCACTTCTCAGTATTATGTGAGTTTCATCTGCAGTGTTAATCTATGTCATTGCCATGGCTCCCACCACTATCCTCCTCCATCCCAAACACTCCTTCCTATAGTAGCCATTGGTCAGAGCCAAACTCTTGCTTTCTGTTTCCTGCTGGTACTTTAGTAAACTCCCAATACCAAGTGCAAATCACCCTTCACCAATACCAGTTTCACTTCCTGTCATGCTGGTTCCTTTCTGCAACTTCTTGCAGCTTTATCCTTGGCATTACTGTGTCTGTATGTTGTGTTTCAAAAGAATGTGATTTTTATATTTAGAAATTCATTAATATTCAGAGTCTGTGTACTGTACAATCTGCTTATTAAATAATAAGCACATAGCACGCAGAACTCCCACTCGCTCTCCTGCATTAGTAAAAGCTGGTTGTGGCAAGTATTAGTAAACCTAATAAAATTGTTATTACATATTCACCACATATGCCTTTGAAGCTGTACATGTTGTGCCATGAATGCATAATTAGCATAGGGAACACAGACAAGAACTCCACAAGCCTCTCTTTGGGACTTTATGACACCATTGACTACAAGAAAAAGTTCACTCGTCTCCAGTCAGCAAGAAATTCAATTGAATGAATGTCAAATGTAAGTACGTACAGCGTACAAGGCTTGAGTATAATTGTAACTGTGAGATTTAGTTGCTGCCAAGAATGAATGTTTGTACACAGCAATTTAAATGTTAACAGACAATACCAAATTTTGAAATTAAATTCAACTACTTATGAAAACTGTGAGTGCTATAAATTGAATCTGGGAACAACATTTGCATATATGGGTCTCACTCATAAAAAGGACTGGACAGAAATTTCAGCTCAAAATCTTGCTAAAGCTTTGACTGTGTGTAGCACCCAGTCTAGAAGTCTTGATCCCATTCTTAGTACCAGAATGATTAGGTTCCTGTACACTGTAGTCATTTGGAATAAATTCCAGCTAGATTTTAGAAAGGAATGGATATGGAGAGAAAAGCCCTCAAATCATCTTGTTGTTTTTCCATGCTCGAGCCAGATAGCAACAGAAAAAAAAAAGAAAGAAAAAAGAAAAGAAAAATCCAAGAAAGGCTGTTTTTCACAGTGTTAATTGAATCAGTGTAAGATCATCTTTATTTACCCAAACAGCCCTTATGAGATTCACTCATTACTGGTTTCCCCTCTCATTGCCCAGCACTATCCTATTTCAGTACACAGAACTATAGCCACAAGTGGCACTTCGCATCTTTATCAGTTTAGGATAGTACCTTGGTCTTTAATGTTGTGAATGTGCATACCTTAAGGTTCAGTGCTTATAGTTTTGTGGCTGAAAAGCACATCACTTTCTCAGTTTTCTCCACCAGGCAGTTACCTGTTTCTCATGCATAAAAACAGCACTGCCTGGTTGAATATATACTGTTTAACCTGCTTTTAAATTAGGATAGTTTTAAACAAATGAAAGTATTTGCACTGCTTCAGCTACTGAAATATCTACTGCTGTTTCATTGTTTCCCCTGAAAACAATGAGAAGATGGTCACTGCGCTGCAGGAAGGTTGTCATGTCCATTTGCTTGTGCAATGTGTCTGGCTTCTTAAGAGGAAGTTGCGGGGCACTTTTAGTTCCCTTGGACTGTGAACCAACCAGCACCTCCAAAGCAAGGTCACAAATCTCAAGGACAGCAGGTCTTCATCCATCTGCACATCTGTACCATCCACCAGCCCCCAGGGCTCTGCTCTTGTGATGTTACGCACAGCATTCTTCCAAACACTTCATGGCATCACTGCTTTACCAGAAGTCTGTCGTGGCCTTGTGGGCATTAAGACCTCAAATGTACCTAAATGTCAAATGGATCAGACTGTTGGTAATATAATCATACCTCTGATTTTTTAGAGGATTGATGGGGGTTTTTTGTTTGGTTGGTTTAATTTCTGGATGTTGCTTTGATGGCAAAAGAAATTCAGAAGATGCTGCTTTTGACAGCATCTCCTTCAGAATAAATTTGTAGCAGAGGTTAGAGGAGGCTGAGGCAATGTAGCTTGCCAAGGAATTTACACGTCAAGCCATACCACTGAAAATATGAAAATGTCAGTTTGACTGTCATCCCCTCTTTCTTTCGGTGTCATACGTAGTGAATGTGGGGCTCTGTTAACATGCATTTGAGAGGCTACATCACGCTGTCTTGGCACAAGCTTCTGGGTATGGAAGTAACTAATTGAGCTGTTGTTTCTATCTTCTCTGTGAAAAGACTTTGAGACCTCTTGCTGTTTTTGTTTCCTTTGTGCCCTTTATTTTCCTGTAAACAAGCAAACAGAAGACAGAAGGCAGAAAATATTAGAGATAGATCCTGCATAAGCATGGTAATTTATGAAATATACAATCAGGTTTTGCTAGAGCAACCTAAGAAATAAAATTAGTCCAGAAGGGAAATAAAACAATAGCAGCAAAACCCTCTCTCGCACTCCCACACCCCTAGCAGCTCACACTGTAGGGCAGCATGTTATCTGTTTATTACAGCACCCAGATTAGCAGAGCAAGTGGGTTAGCTACAAGAGAGCAAAAAAGGACTTGAGAAGACTCTTGAGTTTATCTCAGAGGCTTAAATCTAATAATTGATCTCTCTTCAGCTGTGTAATGCCTAACAAGAATTCAGCTGCTCAGGCAAGTTTTTAATTGTAATACCCATAGGAAAGAGTCCCAAAAGTCTAAACATGTATCCAGGCAATTTCTTCTACCATAGGTGGTTTTATCTCCATAATAGCTACATTATTATGACTATCTGGCAGTTTACTGTGTCCTTTCCCAGCTAAGGTGATTCATCTCATTTTCAAAATTCCCTGGTGTTAGCTCTGGAAGCACCCACTCAGCCTCTGACAGGGCAACCATCAAGTTCATTCCCATGTTTGACCTATGGTAGTGTCGCGGGTGGAGTGAGACTGCACTTCACTCAGTAAGAGAGAAGCAACAATACACTTAATTGATATAAAATAGTGAGTTAACAAAGTTCAATGGTAAATGCAACAGTGGTTTAACAAGATTCGATGGCAAGGTACACTTGATTATTTACTGCATAGAGGACAGGGTCAGAAAAAACTGTCAGGGAGACCCTCCCATTGAGTCATGAAGTTCAGAAAGGACCCCCTTGCTTTCTAAGCTCCTTCTCAGCGAGGAGTCTAGGTGCAGCTGGATCCAGTCCTAGTC
>NW_008796051.1:3295248-3299996 GCF_000699145.1 Aptenodytes forsteri | reverse complement strand
ACTTACCGAGGATCTGTTGCGGCAAGGAATCTCTCAGCCTCGAGGAGTAACCTTGAGAGGCATCCCTACTCAAGGGGAGATCCCGCCGTGCAGCCCACTGCCATGCAGGAGAGCTCAACGGGCCCTGGGCTGTCCACTATTTAGCGAGTAAGATGATTGACTTATAGTCATATTTGCATACCAGCAAGATGTTTGGGTCACTGCTCCAGACAGCCTTCAGCTACTGTGTTGCCATCCGTCCCTGAAGTCCAGCACAAGCTGGATGCAGCCATCGTGACCCCCACTGGTGGTCATTGCTTTGCGGGGCCGGGGGGGACCACACTGCCACAGGTAGCTGACAGATCCAGACGTGGCGCCCAGCGGCTCTTGCCCCATTACTGCAAGTCTGAAGTTTCAAAGCTGGTGTTGAGTCACTCCCAACCAAGTGGCAAAGGTCTAGACCCCGTGTGAGCCCTCAGAGGGCTCTTGCTAAAAGACTTAAAGTACACTCATGAGAAAGGGCACTCCTAAGGGCTGAAGGAATGCTACTGTAGTGTAACTTTACTTAAGCAGATTGAATCATCTTCCTTGCATTTCTTAATCTGTGAATTCTATAAATATCTGTAACTGTGTTGTCTGTTTTGGATGTCGTGAATCAATGCTTGCATTTTTATTTTTACCTTAATCCATCTTGTGCTAGATGTGATCTAAGGTTTTTGGATATCTGCCCATCTACCTGACACATGATATTATGAACCTGCAAACTATGACCCTGGGGTTTCCCAATACACCTGTCAGCACTCATCAGAGGACAGGAGAGGTAAGCTTCATGGCTGGTAAAGAGCTGCACCCAGAAGAGGCAGTGGAGACTGCTGTGACTACTGATGATGCTGAAGGCCCGCTAGCATGCATTAAGATACCAGGTTGCTGGGCTGACACAGGGGGATTACCATAAGTTTATCAAAATCCTTTCTTTGCTATATGTTGCTCTTCTATCTCATCATAGCTGCCTAGGCCTGAAGAGACAAGAAAGACAGGGATTTGCTGTAGAAACATCACTGAAGTAAATTATTGTTGCCATAGGTCATCGTGTGAAGATGCTAGATATTATTGGAATACAGGGCAATGATAGAGGGGAAGTAAAGAGTGGTAGGATGCCTCTGCTTACAGAGTGCTGTTCTAGCATGTTGTGACATCCTCTCTCCTATCTACGGTCTCTCTGATGCCCATAGTTCACTTTCAGCAAGCTCAGGCTGCAGGATGGGATTAGGATGGTTGAGACAGATTTTTACAGAGTGTAAACCACAAGGAGCACTTTCCACTTGTTACAGTTTCTTTGGCTGATGGCCATTTTCACCTTGAAAGAGCAGCAGTAGGAAATCCAAGTCCTGTCTGACTGTTCAGGCTGAAAAGCAGTATAGCTTCTGTCAAAAAACATTTTGCTGCTCACTCTTGTTGCTACCCTCTCATATGAATGAATACGGCACTTAATACATGCATGCATGCTATGTTTGTCCACTTGACTTTACATTAATACATAGCCTATATATTGGAGAACACATTAGAAAGAACTGTACATCTGTAGAAGTGAGAGGATCCAGAGAGTCTCCTTTATTTCTAGTCAGCTTTGTTTAAGTTATAGTGACATAAATCAGAACTAAATAACCCTGTGCTCCATACCTCTGAGTCCTATTTTCTAGTCTCCTCTGAGCAGAGAAATTCACTCCATGTTTCGGTTAGTCTGTATAACAGTATTGTCAGGCTTGTTATTCTTCTAAATAGGGTCCAGGTCGCTATCATAGCATTTCCTAATGCACAATCACATCAATACATTTGACATGATGTTTAGTCTGATTCCTCCCCAAAGAGTAAGATTTGTTTTTGCCAGTCTACTGTGGACATTTTGTGGGTGAACGTTTCACTGGCTGAGCAACTGATTTTCTCCCTTCACCCAACATTCAATACTTTTGTCAGCAGCAATGCAGGTAGAAAATTGTACAGAGATTTTGTAAATGCAGCCATTAATAATAGCATCATAGCGATATACTGAAGGCTATACCAAATAATGGGGGCAAAAATATTAGAAAAAAAGCTTATTTATATCATTGAGTAAAAGTATTGGGATTTTTATTAATCCTTCCAAAATTTAGCAACTATGAAAGGAGCAATCTTAATGTTACGTATAATTCCTAGAATATGTCTCCTTTGGGCAGTGAAAAATAGGACAAATGTGTTTCTGAAAAAAAAAGCTGTTTGTAAGCCAGAGCAGTTATTTCATGGTCCAAAGCTGCTGTAGAACAGCCAGAAATATGTTTTGCAGTATGCCAAACAACTTTTCAACTGAAATAAAACACATCCTAGAGTGCATGTATGATTATTTGCATTCTGGATACCCCAACTTGGTGGAAAATTACATCAGTCTTCTTAAACCTCAACCCTGACTTACTTTCCCACAAGCCAAGTTTCTAATGTCTGTCACTTATCAATTATACAAGGCTAACATTTTTAAATGTGACCTGTGGGAAAAGTGTATGTTTTTACTACTTCCATAGCTCAAAAATGGCTGAACCACTTTTGCTAAAGCCTCAAAAAAAAAAAAAAAAAAAAAGAATGAAAATAAGTAAGAAGAAGAAAAGATAATCCCTTATGGCTGAGAGGAATGATGAAGCTGAAAGATTTTTTTTGTCTGAGATCACCATGAGTAACGTTAAAAGAGGGTTGCACTTGTAACTGAAACTTCAGCTCTATTGTGGCATATGCAAGCCCAGGCTGCTAAGTGTATAGACAAAGGTACAGTCAGTATATATGTGCATGAAATCATCTGAACATTACCAAGATATTTTCCTTGTTTTAAATGGTGTGTAGCACTTGTTCCTCTCCAGCAGTCTGATGGTATCTTATGTCTCTTTTTATTGTATTTTTCAGGAATATAAACAAAAAAAGAAGGCATTCTTAGTTAAGTAGCTCATGTTAAGCTCCCGGGAGGTGATAGGAGACTTTCCTTTTTACTCAATGAATAGCCAGCAATTTCAAACAGAAATCTATCTGTCTGGGACCAAAATCCAGCTCTGTGGATTTCTGTGTAAACCATGCTTCTGCCCCACTCCCAAATGAATCACACCATCATGAAAGAGTGAAAAATTAAATGCAGCCTTGCACCTTTCTGAAGTGTTAAAATCTGTAATTTTTAAACACTGTAGAGATAAAAGTAAAATGAAAATGTTAATCCTTTAAGACCCCACCCTAAAGATTCTCTCTTATTGAGAAGGGTATTGACACCCTGCCCCATGACCAACATCAGCAGCATAGGCAGGATGCTGCCCACCTTCCACGTAAAGTACGATTCTCTCAGATCACACTACCATCAGTAGAGCCGAGGGGCGGCACGACTCTTACCACATTCAAAAGGCATTTGCACGATTGACTGCTGCTGCCAGATGACCCAGACACCAAGTGTCCGTGGCAGTCTGTCAGAGCTATGGCATCACTTATGATCCTGTGTTTGCTGTCGGTGATTGGGCAAGTCACTGTATGGGTGCATTGTTGCTCATCTTTCCTACTGCCTCATTAAAGCTTTGTTTTATAACATGTTGTCAGACTCCATTACTGTTCAGACCACAGGCGTGTAACAAATAAACTGGCTATAACAGTTATGGATCTGTTAGACCAGTGCTTAGTGCAGAGCTGTTTGCTATCAGTTAGCTCCATGATTGTCAGGATACACAGCGGTGGGGAATTACATTGGGAACAACCTTCCCAATCTCTGTACAATCCAATGGCTCCTTCTGTGATCAGTTCTCTCCCGAGGCTCCATCATAAGCAATGCCACCTTCCCTCGGGATCCAAGCTGAGCTCTCACCTGACTCCTACTCAAAATTAAATTATCTGGAGTCTAAAGAAGAAGCGAGCAGGGTTTTTCATAAATATTAGCCTGAATTGAAAACTATAAAATCAACTAGTTCACTAGAAACAAGATTCAGAGCCAAGGAGTTGAAATATCCAAAGCAAGAGCCAGAGAGGGAGTTGTTTATCACCAAGTGTTTTCCAGAAAATTGCCTAAGAAAGGCCTGACACAAAGCCCTGTTTGAAGCTTCCCGTGGTTTCAGCTGGGGCCAACCCACCACACTTACTACACCAAGTATTGTGTTCCCTACTGCATAACGGGAGCATGAGGCATAAAGATGGCTCTCCATGCTCCCATCAAGCTAGGCTCCTGAGTCCCAGCCTGTTGCTTTCTGTATTGCATCTTGAGGCTACTTTTTAAGTTTAACTAAAACCCATTGCTTTCCAAGTGAGCTCTGACTTCATTTAGTCAATGAGGGAAAGGCTGTGGATGTTGTCCGCCTAGACTTTAGTAAAGCCTTTGACACCATTTCCCACAGCATTCTCCTGGAGAAACTGGCTGCTTATGGCCTGCATGGGTGTACTCTTGCTGGGTAAAAAAACTGGCTGGATGGCCAGGCCCAAAGAGTTGTGGTGAATGGAGTTAAATCCAGCTGGCAGCTGGTCGCAAGTGGTGTTCCCCAGGGCCTGGTACTGGGGCCAGTTCTGTTTAATATCTTTATCAATGATCTGGATGAGGGGATCGATTGCACCCTCAGTCAGTTTGCAGACGACACCAAGTTGGGCGGGAGCGTTGATCTGCTCGAGGGTAGGAAGGCTCTGCAGAGGGACCTGGACAGGCTGGATCAATGGGCCGAGGCCAACTGTATGAGGTTCAGCAAGGCCAAGTGCCGGGTCCTGCACTTGGGTCACAACAACCCCATGCA
>NW_008796051.1:3287812-3294933 GCF_000699145.1 Aptenodytes forsteri | reverse complement strand
GAGGGAACTGGGGTTGTTTAGCCTGGAGAAAAGGAGGTTCAGGGGAGACTTTATCGCTCTCTACAACTCCCTGAAAGGAGGTTGTAGCGAGGTGGGTGTCAGTCTCTTCTCCCAAGTAACAAGCAATAGGACAAGAGAAAACGACCTCAAGTTGCACCAGGGGAGAAAAATTTCTTCACCGAAAGGGTTGTCAGGCATTGGAACAGGCTGCCCAGGGAAGTGGTTGAGTGACCATCCCTGGAGGTATTTAAAAGTCGTGTAGATGCGGCACTTAGGGACATGGTTTAGTGGTGGACTTGGCAGTGCTAAGTTAATGGTTGGGCTTGATGATATTAAAGGTCGTTTCGAACCTAAACGATTCTATGATTCTAATGGAGCACAGGGAAAAACAGAAAATAGGCAATCCAAGACTTCAGGGGGAAACACCCCCAAAAGCTCCTATGGGCTTCTGCTGAGATGCAGAAAAGATTGCCAAATGTGGGGAGAGAAAAAGCCATAGCTGCTTCTCTCTGGAAGGAATGGTCTAGACTGTCTTAAGAGTAGCAAAATCTGGAGGACACCTGGCTTTGATATAATTTCTTGCTCTGAATGTACCACTGATTTTCCCTCTGACCCTTTCAGTTGAAGTGGAGAATTCAAAATTATCCAGAAATATGCAGTGTATGCACAGTGACACTATTATTCTCCTCTAGCTAGTAATTTACATTTAAAGTTGATCAGGGTACACATTAGTTGCATTCATCCTGAATGGGGCATATTGTGTTCACCTGTCTAGCCCACATCACAGCCATGCCTCACAGCAACTGATGACCTCATCTGTTTTTTCTCATCTGCAGTGACTGGAATGGCAAACAAGGAGCATATGGTGACCTCCAGGATGATGTCACCTGAAAATGCCTTCCAGGGACATGCTGACTTTATGCTTCTCATGCAGCTGAGCAGCTGTTTCGGTGGTGTTCGGAGGCCCCGATCCAAGAGTCAGAGGTTGGAGACTAATCATTGCAAATTAACATTTTTTTAAAACCTCAGACGTAATTTCTTTAAGCAGCAACTGAAGGCCTTGGTGTGGTTGCAAGTAAGAAGGTTTGCTTGGTGGGTCTTCTCCCAGAAGACAGAGAGAGGCCTGAGAAAGAGTCAGGGGGCATGTTAAAGCAAGCCTGCTCAGAGAAGGGCTAGGACTTAATGGAGCATCTGAGCAGAGACTTCTCTATATGAAGTGCTAATACTCTATTTGCTCCAGAGTGCAAAAAAATATGGAATGCTAATTTATCCCCAAATGCAGCCTGACAAAATGTAAGTCAAAAAAGGGATTTCAGTAAAACAATAAGCACAACCTATTTGATGAAGTCCAGACCACTGTCAGGTTTTCTCACAGCATGTTGTAGAAGAGGTGCAGACTTGTGGCTGATGTAAATCCACAGAACTTCATCAAAATCAGTAGGGTTCCTCTAATCTAAACCAGCTGAGAATTGTGTCTCAAATCTCTTAGTCATAACAGCATTCTGTAAGCCAAGAGAAAATTAGTAGAGGAAATAACACAGAAAATTGGTGCTGTGCTGATTTTCTGTGATAAACAACTTATCATAAATATTTAAAATCCATTATAACTTTTTATTTATTCTTAAATACAGTATGCTAATTTTGTAATGCTAAAATAGTTCAGTCCACTTATTTGCATAATTGCTGCACTGCAGTTTGGTAAAAGTTTTGATTCAAGACACTTATAAGTGATAGCATGATTGTGTGTTCAGTTGAATTAAGAAAAAAAACATACAAAAAAAATCTTTCAATGCAAAATGCATTATAATAGCTAACATAGATAAGAGGAAAGAAAAATTGCAATTTGGTTGAGGGCACAGAAAAGCTTTCCATAAATTAAAAGTGTCTGCTGGGTGCTAAGACATCGTAATAGTCTGAGCAAATGTTGAGTGAGATGCTCTGGGAAGAATGAATAGTGTTGCAGTGATTAAAATATTAACTGGTGGTTAACTGTAATTGGCGGCAGTTCAGCAAAAATGATTTTAGAGATCGGAATAACGGCATCAGCTAGAAAAAAAAAGATGTGACCTGGGAAAATAAATGAGTGCTGCAGATTTTCTGTCTAATTTATCTGTTAAGTGTATCCTCCTACATAGTTACACCCTGTCCCAGGTCTGCATACGTAACACCTCCAAACTTCTGGGCTCTGAGAGGAAGCAAGCTGCAAACACAAGCACCTAACAGCCAGTTGGGCAGAATCAGATGAAGCAGTGGTTTATAGCCTGCTATGTAATAGGCTTTATCAGAGCTTCGTCATTCCATGTTCTCACACATACAAATGAATTGTAAACCTAAGGAGAGAACTGAGTCCACAAATGTGTCTAACTCAGGCCACAGAGTCCCTAGCCCCATCTTTCCAAGGGTCGGAGGCAGCTGAGCCCTGGAGGAACACAGGCACCAGCCCTTCTCTGCAGGCTTTACAGGCCTGCCAATGGAAACACACCATTTCCAAGGCTACCAGGAGCCAACATTTCAGGGTGCCCATTTCAGCCCTGCTTAGAACTTTTTACTGTATAATCCAATAGTTCAGAATGGCACAGAATATGGATGAGGAGTAGAAGCAATTCTTTCAAATGTTTATTCAGAAAAGTTTATTTTAAAAATCTCCCTGAACAGCTTTCCACCTGCACCATATGTCAGATAACAGCAAGGTGACCCATGAAGAAACAGATCTGAGTGGAAGTGCTGGTGCTCAAAAATCACACTAAAAGAGGAGTAGAATATGAAAACAGCACTTTACAAAATATCCTGGAGAGAAATTTCATGGAAAATTTTCAAGCGAAAAAGGAGAAGGCTGTTAGACTGGAGGCCCCCAGCTGAAGCACGAGACTTTGGTGAATAAACATCTAAAAAATCTAAAATGCATTTTTCCACACATTTTGGGGAAAAGTATGCTTTCTGCAGAGCCTTGGAAGAAATCATCATCTTTCTGCATAAAATCTCAAAATTTATCAGGATATGAGATAGCTTTGACATTCCACTATATTTAAGGTAAGCACAGACAGGAGAGACCAAGCAAAAAAGAAAAAGCTTTCGGTATTTAATCAGAGGCACTCCTAAACACTCAGTTAGGTGTTGCAGAAGATAACGCAAGGTGAAGAAGGAGAGGTGGGAAGTTGAAGCCTTCATGATGAATGCCTTCCAGGGGAGAAGAGCATCTTTTGCTGAACATGAAGGAGCAGCGGAACTTGAAATAATTTCAGAGATTTTCACAAGTAGAAATGACACATCTCTACTTTCAAAAGGCAGTACCAGGCAGTAAATGTGTCCCTGGAAACTGCAGTATCTAATGCACAGGAAGCAGGTTCTGAGATGACCTGTAATGATCTGGACAGCCATGACAGGGTTGGAGATGTGCAGGCAGCTCTGCTCAGTCTGCAGTCCGGCAGTCAACTCCATGTTGTGTCCAGCACCAACAGGGATGACCATAGTTGTAAAGACTTGTGGCACAGAGATAGGTGGGGAGCTATAAGAGATACAGGTCTCTAGTGTATAGTATAGTGCTAAAGAGCATGCCTAATTCCAAACACAAATTAAATCCATACCTATTCGCCAGTGCTTTCAAGAGTGTGTGGCTTAGGCTTCAGTTTGAAACATGATCAAAAAAACAAAGGTACATATCTGCTTTTACCTTGAGAGGTAAAAAAGGAGTTTCTGTGTTCTCCGTTTAGCTAGAGTATTACCTTTGAGTTCACTCTTTCTTATAAGTTTGTGCAGCACCTACTGCAGATAAACCTTGGACCTTGACAAATCCAGTACAAGTAAACAGATATTATGACAAATCTGGTTATAACTTGCAAAGACTGTGTTTACAGATTGTGTAGGGGCAACAATGCAAAAGAAAACAAACAACCAGTGGTTCTGTTGGGTTTAGTGCTACTATTCATTTCATAATTAAGCAAAGAAGGTGGCATTTCAAAGTAATATTTAAACATACTGGAATCACAACTGTGAAAGGAAGAGGATGATGACAGCTGTGTAATCTGAGCTTTCTCTTCCTCACAGATACCAGCAACAGCATTGACCTGCTGTGAGGAGCAGGGAAAATGCTGCTTTTCAGAAACTTTAATTAGTGTTTGCCTGACCCACTTCTAGTCATGAAAATGAATCACTTTTTAAATGTGTTTATTTTTAAACTACAACCCACAGCAGCTGGGATTCAATACCTAACTGAGGTACCAAAATCACATACCTAGAATGTCATGCATCAAAGCCACTTTCCCAACGCAAGAGTAGTCACATAATCTCTCTCAAATTCTATTGCCTTTTGCACTACAGGAAAAGGAAAGCTTTAAAACACAGGTGCAGTACTTGGGTATCCTGTCGACTGATGCAGTGAAGCAATGACAGTCCCAGACTGGTTGGACCCTCTCAGTTTTAGACTGGACTTCACGTTATGTGGGATTTGTTGGCAGCTACAAGCCCAGCAGCCATCAATGATCTCTTTGCTCATGACAGGATTGAGAAAGCCTTCCATATCCAAGTCTGACAGCTGAGTGCTTCTCCTCAGCCCTTACTTACTCCCTACCTTTTTTTAAAGGATACTCAGAAATATAGAGTTTACAGAGAAACTGACAGCAACATGTGGGCTAGAAAGTAAGCCAGATGTTCTTGGGCTTTGCTGTTTTACAAGCACTGGGTTCTTCTGTGCCTAAACTACTAATTCTAATTTTAATATTCCTGGTTTTCTATCAGCAGACACGTTGCTTCTGGCATGACTTGCAGTGCTCACTTGAAGCAGTTTTAATCAGTCATCTGGCATAGTCATTGGAAGCTGCTGTCGCCTCACTTTGCTTAGTGGCACCTGGCAGATGTCTCCATTTCTCAGGGAGAGGAAAACTGGCTCTTCACAGTCGCCTTCTCACTGAACTTAACTCAATTATCCTCATTTGTCTTGAACATGAACGGCATCATTCCTTGTCAAAATGCATGACTCCCGAATTTCAGTCTGAATTTATTTCTTTGAATGGTTAAGTACTGTGTGAAACACATCAGTGGGGTCTATAGTCAATTCTTTTTAGAGGCAAGTAAAAACAACTTATTCCAAATTTGTAAGTATTTTAGTTGAGCAAAGTATCATAATCCTACATCAAGGAAAAGATATTGTAGATCCAAACAACTGGTGCTTTGTGGGTGTCTCACACAGCAGTTGTGGTGTAGAGTCTCAAAGCTGAGACTGCTTCTATGGAGAAATAATGGATCTCTAAAACAAGTAGCATCTATTGCACTAGCTAATCATTCAGTTTAACAGTGAAGTGAACATTATGGTTAGACAGAGGAGAACATAGTGTGGCAGATGTAAAAGTCAGCTGAAATGTCAGCCGCATGACAATGAAGAGACTTTTATTTGCTGCCTGTGAATTCTGTTTGACAGAGGGAGTTGTTAAGAGAACACAGTATTTTGGAATGCCTGCATGAAAGTATTTATCTAACACTGCAAATGAAGGTAGATCAAATTCCTCTTTGCCTGCCAACCAGGAAAGCGCATTGTTAAAACTTATGAGCCACCTACAGAAACACTCTTGGACAAGGGATTAAATGGAGCAGGGAGAGTTAATTTCCTTTTTCCCATCCAAAGAGAGCGGGCTGGAGAAACAGTGGAACAAAGTCTGGTTTTAAAAGAAAAAGAGCTAAATAAATAAAGTTACATCTGAATTTCAACAGTGAATAAGGGTACAACATAAAGAATATGGGGTTTTGTTGTGTTTTTGTTAAGTTCTTGGTTCTTCTACATTGCTTTCAGACAGTGTGGAAGTACCCTGGAGAGGAAACAAATCTGCTTGAGGGAAAGAGCCATGAAGCAGGAAAAATCAGGGAGAAGAGCTGCTGCATGTTGTTGAGGGGTTGTGGTGTATGCAGAGAAACTGCTGAGAGCAGGAAGAAGCAGGCAGGTCTCAGAGGGGAAGGAAAAGGCACTTTCTAGGCTGTGGAAGGGGCTGGGCAGTTTGCTGCAAGCTGGAAAGCCTGTGAGCTGGCTGGAACCAAGCCTAAAAGCAAGACATTTCTTCTGAAGGAACACAGTGAGTTCAAAAAGAGATGCATGTGAACCCCTTCTAGTTCTGGTCTGTCACACCACATCAGCTAGACTTTTATCCACTGAACAAGTTAAGAATCCTAGCTTACATTCTAATAATACTGATTCCACATAGTAGTATTTTCATCTAAAAGCCTTTTAGTCTCCATAGGGTTGCTCCATACAGGAGATAGTTTAGACATAGCTGACTGAGAGTCCCAGCAGTCTTGAACAGCTGTGACAAAAAGACAGATGGGTGGACAGGGTTGGATGTAAACGCAGGGTCCATGTAAGGACATCTGTCATATAGCAAATGGGCCATGGCTGCAGGAAGAAGAGCTAGAGCAGCTCCAGTAGGTGTTGACCTGCAGTCACTAGGATGGAGTCCAGTCCGATTCCATGGTGACTACTTGTCTTGGAGAAGCTCAGCAGGGTCTCACAAGAGGTTTTCATAACCATGTTTATGAGCAGCAGTGAGGTTTGATGGATGGGGGGTGGCTGGTGAGATCCTCCATGGGTAAGTTCATTCCAGCCTAGTTTTCATCTTCCTTTCTGGTATGGCTGGTGGTATTCCTATAAATCTAGTGTAGTAGGAAACACTAGTAATTTCAGTTTTGCACATTTGGGAGTATAAAGTAAATTGTACCTCATGCACCCACAGCAGAGTGTAAGCCAAAGGATGGGGGCTTGATCAGAGCACTCCCAAAGCTGAATGAACAATTTCTTTTTCCTTATTTGCAGACATATCCCACAAGGTCCTGTGTAGTAAGCATGGCTGTAAATCACGACTAATCTGTGATTGTTTCTCTTCTGGAGGTGTGTCCATCAACTGGGTGTCATGGTTTAACCTCAGCCAGCAACTGAGCACCACACAGCTGCTCGCTCACTTTCCCCACCCTGGTGGGATGGGGGAGAGAATCGGAAGAGTAAAAGTGAGAAAACTCATTAGTTGAGATAAGAACAGCTTAATAATTGAAATATAATAATAATAATAATAACAATAATAATAATAATATAGAAAGCAAGTGATGCACAATGCAATTGCTCACCACCCACCAACTGATGCCCA